>NC_057800.1:438840395-438860480 GCF_018294505.1 Triticum aestivum | reverse complement strand
TAGACGATGGAGGGGTGCCCGTGGAGGGGTGGTTGAACAGGACCCGTGGTGTGGAGGGCTGGATGAACAGTAGACGGTGGAGGGGTGGTTGAACAGTAGCCGGTGGAGTAGCGCGCGGTGGATGCTAGATGAACAGGAGCTCGTGGAGGCTGGATGAACAGGAGCCCGTGGAGGCTGGAGGAGGTCGACGGTGGAGATGAACAGTATCCCGTGGAGTCCCGTTTTGTGGTACGCCACACCCCTCCCGATGAATAGGACCCCCATTTCGACCGTAGCGCTCCAACACAAGTCCGTTTCTTCTGTTTTGCGGTACGCCACACCCCTCCCGATCAACAGGACCCCCGTTTCGACTGTAGGAGGTCCGTTTCCTCCGTTTTGCAGTACGACAAACCCCTCCCGATGAACAGGATCCCGTTTCGAACGTGGCCGGTCGAACACAAGGCCGTTTCCTCCATTCTGCGGTACGCTAGGCCTCGTTTCCATCGCCTGTTCCGTCCAAGCCCTCCCAATGAACACGACGCATTCCGTTGCCTCCCCATGAACAGGACGACGACGTTGTTTCTCCGTTCTGACCCAGCCATGTACACGAGCCGTCGCCGTACGTATGCGCGAGTAGGCATTCGAGACCCCGACTGTATGTACACATACATGGCCGTATTTTCTTTCTTGCACCCTGGCCGCTGTACGTACGTGTAAATGCTACGTGCGCGCCTCTACTACGACACGTGCGCGCCTCTACATCGACCAGTATGTACGTACACGTTCGCGAACAGAATGACAACGTTACGTACGCTTCGACCAGGTGGGTCCCGACTGTCAGGCACTTCCTTGCCTGCGAAGATGTAGCTGGTCGGTCCCAGCAGTCAGGGGGTGAATCGTTTTTTTGCCCGGACGCACTTCCTTGCGTGCGAAGATGTAGCTAGTGGGTCGCAGCAGTCAGGGGGAAACGTTTTTTTCGCAAAATACGGTGGCCCGTCCGGTGGGTCCCGCTGTCAGGTGGAGAATAATTATTTTGCACGTAATAAGGAGGCACTTCCTTGCTGCGGCCGTGGACCCAGCTGTCAGCCTCTCCACGTACAGTCCACGTCCGATGGAAGCCATTCCTTGACCACGTTGACCATGCCGCGGCGAGAGCACCAGGGCGGTGGATGACGGCGAGGCCTAGGAAGGGGACAACACAGAGCCGGGGAAGACGCGGAGCCGGGGAAGACGCGGCAGTGTATGCCTACACGTAGAGGAGTATGAGGGTTCAGTGGTTCGCTGCGGTGTGAGGCTGCCATCGCCGCAGAATAACTGGGGGTGTGGGTGAGTAGAGCGATGGCCTGGCCAGCGGTGGGAGTAGTAGGGGGCGGTGAGGCCTCCACCGCATCCCAGCCGTCCACGGGAGGCAGGAGCACGAGGCATGACCAGCGCTGGTTTGGGCGGCTGGAGCAAGAAGACCAGAGGTTGAAGAAGCACTACGGCCGATGGATGGACATCGTACGGTCACTGGAGCTAGAATCGTGCATACTGACTAAGTTGACAAAGCCCTCCATCCCCGTCAACTTAGTAGGCCCACAAGTCAGCCTGCCACTATACTGGGTCCCAGCTAACAGGGGAGTATTCATTTTTTTGTGTGTAATAAGGAGGCACTTCCTTGCGTGCGAAGATATAGCTGGTGGGTCAGAGCTGTCAGCGGCGGTAACGTTTTTTTGCAAAATACAGAGGCCCTTTCGTTGGGTCCCTGATGTCAGGTGGAGGAATCATTATTTTGCGTGTAATAAGGATGCATTTCCTTGCGTGCGGCCGTGGACCCAGCTGTCGGCCTCTCCACGTAAAGTCCACTTCAGATGCATGTCAGTCGTTGACCACGTTGACCAGGCCGCGCCGAGAGCACCAGGGCAGTGGACGACGGCGAGGCCTAGGAAGGGAATGACACGGAGGCAGGGAAGACTCGGCAGTTGTTTCCCACGTGGAGGGGAGTACGACTGTACGAGGGTTTACTGGTTCGTCTGCTGTCGCCGGAGAATAACAGCAGGTGTGGGTGAGTAGAGGGATGGCTATGCCAGTGATGGGAGTACGGTGGGGCGGTGAGGCCTGCGCGGCAGCAGAGCCGGCCGCAGGGAGGAGGGAGCAGGCAGTCCTGTCGGCGCCTGTTTGAGCGGCTGGAGCAGGAAGAGCCGAGATTGAAGAAGCACGACGGCCGTTGGATGGCCATCCAACAGTCACTGCTTGTGCGTCAACCTTTTTTCGGAAAGCTTCAAATCTATGGAAAACAACATACAGCCCATCTGCCATTATTTCTAATAATTTATAGCCCATTTGCTAATTATTAAGATTTTTTTTGGAGCCCATATTCTTTTTGTTAGCATTACAGCCCATATTGTGGCCACGGTTAAAAAAATATACAAAATTTTGCATATTTCGGTGCGGTCCGAACTATTTTTAATCCCAAAATTTCAACTCACATTCAAACTGATTTTAAAAATAAATGTATATCAATATAAAATCCAACAAATTCTCCACGCATAAAAATTAATGTAATTTCAAATCTCGAAATGAAGAAAAGATATTTCAAACTAATTGCCGGTTTGATGTGTTTTAAAAATGTACAGCCCATTTCTCATTACTGATGGGCCATTTTCTCGGCCAGCCAAATGAAAGGTCTCCTCGTCTTGAAAGATTTGCAGCCCAACAGGCTTGACAAAGCGACTTACTTGGCAAATCACAAAAAAACTGGGCTGTGGCCGTGGACCCAGCTGTCAGCCTCTCCATGTACAGTACTCTTCCGATGGAATGTCGTTGAACACATTGACCACGCCGCGCCGAGAGCACCAAGGCGGTGGACGACGGCGAGGCCTAGGAAGGGGACGACGCGGAGCCGGGGAAGACGCGGCAGTGGATTCCCACGCAGAGAGGAGTACGAGGGTTCACTGGTTCGGCTGCGGTGTGAGGTTGCCGTCGCCGCAGGGCCTGGCTAGCGGTGGGAGTAGTAGGGGGCAATGAGGCCTCATCGTGAGCACAGCCGACCACTGGAGGCGGGAGCAGGCGGTCTCCCCGATGCTGATTTGGGCGGCTGGTGCAAGAAGAGCAGCGATTGAAGAAGCAGCAGGACCGTTCGATTCAAATCCAACGGTTACTACTGCTAAAATCGTTTGTTGACTAAGTTGACAAGCCCTGCGTATGTGTCAACTTAGTAGGCCCACAGGTCAGCCTCCCAACCGGTGCGCCCCAGATGTCAGTGGGAGGAATCATTTTTTTCACGTAATAAGGAGGCAGTTGATTGCGTGCGGCCAGGCCAGCGGAGGGAGTAGGGTGGGCCGGGGAAGCCCGCGCGGCCTCACAGCGGGCCACAAGAGGAGGGAGCAGGCAGTCCAGCCGGCGCTAGTTTAGGCGGCTGGAGCAGGAAGATCAGAGATTGAAGAAGCACGTCGGTCGTTGGATGGACATCCAACACTAACTGCTGCTAGAATCGTGTGTTCACTGACAAAGCCGTGCGTAAACAAGTCAGCCTCAAAATCTGTGGCGTGTATAGCCCATTTGCTATTATTTTTATAATTTTTACTCATTTTCTAATTCATATGGAATTTATTGCAGCCCGTTTTTCATTTTTAGAATTGCTGGCCATTTTCTGGTTAGTACCAGGGTCAAAAAATTAACTAAATATGCGAGAAATTTTGAAAATTCGCAAATTTTTGCTGGGGAATGAAATATTCTTAATTCAAAAATTAATAGCCATACTAAAACAAATTTAAAAATAAATTAGTACTATGTCATGTTAAATCCAATAAAATATGTATAAGATATTAGTGAAGAACAAAAACAAAAAAAGAAACTTATATCCCATTTGCTATAATTTTTTTGGAATTTTCAACCCCTTTTGATATTACTTTTAACAGACATTGACCATACTCTTAAGCCAGGCCGGAATGCATCCCTCCTTGTCTTGAAAGATTTGCAGCCCAGTAATTCGGAGAAAACAAATAGGCCTAGCTTGGGTATTCTTCAAAAAGAAATACTGGGCTACCTATTTTCCCAAAGAACTGGTGCATGATCATTTAGCTTTATTTATTTATTTATGTTTAGGGGACCATGAGCATATACCTGGGCCGGATTCATGTGAGAGCCTCCCTTCCAGTTAATTATGGGCTTCCCTATTGGGCCTTCATCAGTGGGCTGTATGTTATCAACAAGTGGAAAATGTGTTCCGAGTTTCAAAAAAATAATGCGTTCCGTACGATAAATAGTATGCGCTATGTACGGCACGGGGCACTAAAGGATCGAATCGTGCAACGACTTCCAAAACATTGTGTTTGTCGTTCTAACAACACATTTATTCAACCAACAGACGAAATATACTACTGATTGTACATTGAAAACAACAGCAGCAGCAACCAGGGCTGGGGTGCAACAGAAGCAGTAAGCAGGCCAGAAGAGTGAAGACGCAGCTCTCTCTTCCAAACCAAACATCAGCCATCATTACAAAAGGGCTACCAAAAAAGAACAAGTGTATGCATAAAACTAAATAAAGATCCTACTACACCAAGTGTACGCATCTAACTAACAGGCTCAGTTAGACGTTACTATTTATTAAGCTGTGGAGATTGGCTGACGGCTTGAACCGGATGGGTCCCTGACGGGGGAAACTCCAGCCAGCAGGTCGAAGTCTGATACTTGCGACCCTCTCTCCCACTTTGGGTTGCAGAGCATGGCGGCACATATCAGGGTATGGTGCATGCAGAGACGCATGGTACGCCGTGTACACATAGTTTTGCCTGATGAACGAAACCGCGCTGCCATCATGATCCTTGCCGTCGGTTATCTCCTAGTTAATCAGATAATTCAGTCCGACAAACAGAGAGCGTGTAACAAGGCTACTTACCAGCCTCCAGTCAAAAATTCCTGAAGGCCCAGAGAAGCTGGGATCCTGCTCAAAGACCTTGCAGTGACTGTGATTGTATTCCACGAAACAACATGTCCGGTACGTGCGAACGATCATCAATCTTTTGCCGTCGTCTGATCGAGCTAGGAACCACCTGCAACTGCCATGCCGCTTTTCTTCGAAAGGTTCTGGGATTATGAAGGGTAGGGACACCAAGCGGCCTACAACATCATATCAAGTTGGAGTCAAATAAAAAAGGGCTCTTGGTTTAGTCAATCTTAAGAACAGCATGTTATGAGCATGAATATTTTTTCAGCAAATGTTGACAGTAATATAAGCAAGCCATCATGATATCATAGGAAAGTAACATACTGCTGTAACAGCCGTTTGTAGCGATGACTGGAGTAGGTCAGCAATACGTCCAGCCATAGAAGGAGTCGACAGCGTAAATGAAGCCCTTATGTTCAATGGCATCAGAGAACCATGGAGGATGTATGATCTTGTGATGGACGTGCAGATTTATCCACTTACCGCAGTGACCTGTCAGATAGGCGAGACCGCGGTTGAAGAACGCAATTAGCGTGAAGTCTTTATAATTCACAGATCTTGTGGGCACTTGGCAGATTACAACCTTGAGCAAATCAAACTTGGTATCATGTTGGCTACTGTAAGGTTCCGAGTATTCTGGGCCGCGGTGCCAAAGCAGTGCAGTGTTAATCGAAGGAAGGGGGATCAATCACCGGGTGTAGACCTCCACGAGCATCCAGCTGCCGCGACCGTCGACGAGCACCATCCAAGATGTGTTCATGTCGACCCAGTACATACCGTTAATGTAGTTGAGGCAGACGGGGATCGGATCGCAGTCAAGGGGGTTGATGCTCGCCACCCTACGATCGTTATGCCGCATGACACGCCGTTTCTGAAGATCAGGCGGCATCAGCAAGCAAGGAGCTGGCTTAAAAAGCTCCGGCCTAAGGGCTTTGAGTAAACGGTACAGCCCCGACGAGCACGCGGCGAGCGGCATGGTATTGAGATTGTCCACACGTGAAACAATGATCTTGATTACCTCTGTGGGGAGCAAATTCCAGCCACTCTTTCGGCGGACGCTGCTCGGTTCTGCCATTGTTTGTGCTTGGGTTTCAGACGAGGGGGGTGGCGCCTTAGCGGGGATGGAAGATTGGACGAGATTATGTGCGGACAAAGATGGAGAAGCGAATATGTGCTGCGGGAAGTGGACAGGTGATGATGACTACATCACGCCGCTTGACTTACGAGACACATACCAGCAGCGTAGCGTCATGTCGATGCCCGACAACTTGCTTGAGTGATCACAGTACTGGTACTCCCTACAATGCTATGCACTAACTTGCTTGAGTAGAGTAGTAGAGTAGGACTCTGCTCTACTACTAGCACCAGAGGAGTAGTATATTCTAATCTAAAATAGTTACAAACTTCAATGCCCGAGCATGGAACGACTACGAACCGTGCTCAAAGACCGTGTCTACATGGTGTTTCAACATGGGCGACAACCTCAACGCCAACAGTGCAGCTCCCGTTGCACCGTATGTGTTTCTGTCCTTCCTGTTCGAAATCGTGGTAAAATTCATGTTTCTGCTATGTATCCTACTACTATGCTAGTCCACATGATTAGTTGCGAACAACGACTTCTTCCCCGACCTCGGCAACCTCATCCTCGACGACATGGGCGACAACGTCAATGCCGGCAACCAGTGAGATACAGGGTGTAGGAAGCGGTTTGGGAATTTGCATGCCTTTCCAACCAGTGAGATACTCTGTACAAAGTACAACAGAGAAATAACCACAGAGAAGCAAGCTAAAAGTAAACAATCAAACGAGCATGTTTGCTTTTGTTTTGCATTGAATCATTTCACAAGCTTGACTAGTGCTGTTTTTCTACTTTTACAAAAACCGCATCGTAATGTTAAAACGTGCATTTGCACGTACATAAGTAATAGTAGTACTCCCTCCGTCTAGGTGTATAATTCTTCCCTCCTTCTTAGTCATGGTGCACAACCGAAGATGACTTATTGACCTAGACGGAGGGAGTAGCACAGTCTGCAAGCATATATCGAGAGAGATGTGTAGTGCGATAGTGGAAAAAATTACTCGTATATGAAACCAGGTCTCACAGTTAGCAGGTGAGACCCGTCCTGATGGATGACACGTGACCTTTAAGTGGGGGGGATGCTTTGTGATTTGTGAATGGCACATGTCATCCGTCAGGATGGGTCTCGCGTGAGACCTGTTCTCATAGAATTCTTTTCCTGCAATAGTATATAGTAAAGTTTGTGCTATATGCACGTACTTGCAAAATGCGTACAAATACACAAGGTTTCCAAACTTTCCCTTTTACATACTTAATTAAAGACGCTCAAAATTCCTGAACGTTTGGGATTTATCATTTGCGTCCCAAAACTAATGAGATCGCCTTACGAAACAAAAATTATACTCCTCCTAAAAGCCACGACGCTCGCAGGAGCGCTTGCAGCGTGCCACGAGTGCCCTGGTGCACGGTCGTTTCCCAGTGCGCCGACACAATGCCTCGTCCTCAGCCTCGCAACTCGCGAGGTGCTGATTGACGGCTTGCCGGCAGGCGAGCGCGATCTCACCGGTGTGGTGATCCGGCGCCAACAGGTACTCCTCCTTGCTGGAAGCATGCACCCGGTCCATGTACCGCCAAGCATAGATGAGGCGCTTGGGCCTGACTGCACTCAGGGCGTCGGCACGGGCGTCCTCCACCACCCTCACGGCCCTCGCACGAGCCTTCTGCCAAAGGGCCAATTGCGTGACTCTCTCGGACACGACATAGGCCTCCCAGGCAGCTTGTTCCGCGGTGCGCTTCTCTTCCTCGGCCTTCTTCTCCGCCTCTATTTTGGCGCGCTCTGCTGGAGGCAAAGCCTCCCACAAGGCGACATCCATTTCTTTCCGAAGCTCCTCAAGGCTGGGGGGGGCTCGGCAGGCGGCGCAGCGTTCTCCTCGTAGCGGGGAGCCAACGCGTCCTTCGGCGCGCATGCTGGCGAGATTGGGAACGCCGACGCGTCCACCTGACGCGTCGCGGCAAGGAACGGAACGCCGACGCGTCCTCCTCGACTAGTGGCGGCGAGGAACGGAACAGTGACGCGTCGCGTAGCGGCAAGGAGCGGAACACCGGCGCGTCCTCCTCGGCTAGTGGCGGCGAGGAACGGAACGGCGACGCATGACCGTCTGTGCGGTGCAACGAGGGGCTCCTAGGGCTTGGGAGGGGCGATGCCATGGTGGTCGACGTGAGAGGAAGGGGGAGGAGATAGTGATGAACGTGAATGTGAGGTGGGAGGAGATAGCGATGTCGTGGGAGGCGTAGTATTTATAGCGAGCAATGGCACACCTACGTAAGATATGGACTAAGCTGCACTGACTTAACTGCCGGTCCAGTTGCGTCACTGACATGTGGGCCAGAGCCCTATTGGGCCCAATGTCAGTGATCGAATGCACCTGCAGTTAAGTACAACTACGTGGGCATATTTGTTGGAGTAAATTATGGGGGAGCGAAGGGGTGGAAATATTGCTGGTCACAATGGATTGGACGAGCGTGGGGGAGGAGAGTCATGCATGCAGATTTTTCACACAGGGTGGAGTGGTGGGACCGTTGGAGGGAGAAGGAGAGTTTGGCAGGCATATTGTTTCACACATGGAGAGATAAAAATTTGGAGACGAACGGGCTTCCTGCAGGTATGGGGAACGGTGCATAATAAGTCATCTTGCATGCCGGGCTAGGTATAGTCTCAAGTCATTAAAAACAAACACGCCCCACGCATGTTCATATTTCAAGGTGCACTAAATTATTGTCTGCGATGATTAAGGCTGGCCATAATGGTGGTATCTTAGCTGGTATCATGCACACGGGAATAGCAAACATGCTGATGTGGCAAAGAATTAAAGAAGAGAGCGGGGTTAGAGTAACTAGAGTTCATGCATGCATTGGTAAACACATTTTTTTGTGGAGAACGACAACACTAGTTGAGTACTTTTGCAGACTTCAAAAACTATTCCACAATGTGTCAACATTCACAATGTCAAATCAATAGTTTTACACTCATTATAAAACGTAGTTCTTATACTAGTACTAGTTCAGTACTCATTATAATCAGTACTCCCTCCGTCTAGGTGAGCAAGTCATCTTAGATTGTGCACCGTGACCAAGGAGGAGGGGAAAACGAGAGATCTTAATGTTTCTAATCAGTACTCCCTCCGTCTAGGTGAGCAAGTCATCTTAGATTGTGCACTGTGACCAAGGAGGAGGGGAAAACGAGAGATCTTAATGTTTATTTGCTAATTAATAGCATTGCATGCAATGAACTAAACACTGCATGTCGTGTTTGGTAGTCTCAAGTCATTAAAAGCATGCACACCCACATCTCCTATTGGTTGATATGTCAAGAAACAAGAAACGAGGTAGAAGTTAATGCACCGCGCCTAAGTGTTTTGGGAGTATTGTAGATATTGATATTTTTAGTATAAGTTTGGTCGTGGGATTTCATTGATGCCTGTCAAAGCGTTGACAGGTCTGCTATGCGTGACCTGAAGATGAAAGTGTTGAGCATCTCGAAGTTGATCAATAATCTTCAATTGTCAAAGATTAGCCGTTCGGCCAATAAGGTGGCACACTTAATCACTAAGTATAGCTTTGACAATAGATTAGATGGTATTCCTGTAAATAACGTACTGCCCTGTGTGGTGAATATTGTATCGAATGAGTGTATTGGTGTGGCTGGTTAATTAATATAAGGTGGTGTTCAAAAAAAGTATAAATTTGGTCAAACACTTTGCAAACAGTTGACGGGAGTAAAAAGGACCAGAGGGAGTATCATGCATGCGGAGTAGGCAAAAAAAATTGCTTGTCTAAAAAAAGGCAAAAAAATTGCTCATTTATAGCCGGTCGAAGTCTCAAAGGGCGCGACCGCGCGAGGGAGGCGAAGGTCGTGGGAGGCGCGATGTTTGACGGAATTAAGTGAAGTTACATCAACGCGCCGGCATGGCGTGCGAACAGGCAGAAGCTATACCGTCAGGCCTACGATATGGGTCTAGTAGACATGACATCTAGTGGGTCCCGCATAGTTCTCGAGACCTCTTTGGGGGCTTGCAGCCGTTTATCCACCGGGCAAGCCAGCAACCCCATGTCGTTCGCACGCCCTACTCGTCCCCGTCTTCTACCTTACAACAGTTCGCTCCCAGTCGTCCCGTCCTTTCACATTAGTTCGCTCCCAGTTTTTTGCGGGGTACAACAATTCAACTTCTCCTAACCCTCCTCCAAAATCCATGGCCTCCCAAATCTCCATGGTCGCCACTGAGTACCAGGTTAGAGCCATCACCGGCGATCAGTTCATCATCATCTACACACGTGGATCCGAGATGGTGAAAGCATGGCTTGCTCGCTTCCTACGCATGTTCAATGGTTCAACGGATGAGTGGGTCGCTGGGCTAGATGTTAAGTACACCACAGTCCTGGGACGAGAGAAGGATCTAAAGGACGAGGAGAGGAAGAAGCCCGCCGTGATCCAGGTTTGCGTACATAACGTTTGCTTGGTCTACCACATATGCCATGCCAACATTGAGTGCCAGGATTTTAAGAACTTCCTCAAGGACAAAAGAGTGAAATTCATTACTATAGGCTTTAAGAACGATAGTGGCGTCCTGGGTCGGATAGGTCTCGTTGTAGGCCAGCCCTTCGATCTCCAGAAGGCAAGCCTGGTGTCCTCCTATCAACCTCCAATGCTGACCCTGACAGCAGCCATGATTGATCCTTCGTACGCTAAACAGAAGAAACCTCATCATGAGTTTCATCATGCATGGGAGTCGAAGACATTAGATGAAGATCACATCCTGTACGCAGCAATGGATGCCTACCTTTGTTTAAATATCTACAAGGGTTGGATGAAGAAGCAGAGCCCAGTGTTCGGTTCAAGCAAAGAAGTGCCGGCGAAGAGGAAGAGGAAGAGGGACGAGGACAAAGTCGAGGACATGGACTCGGACTCCAAGTAGGTGGCAGTGCCGTCGCTCATGCTGGTTCTACTGCAGTGTCAAGCAGACTAGTTGCTTATTAGTTTATTTTCAAGGGTGTGTTGTGCTGAGGCCCCAGCAGAACTATGGGGCTGTTTGGATTGTGACTATCTTTGCCATATGTTGCCACATGATTTTTGCCACATTTTTCACACTTGCCTTACTTGAGTTGCTCAAATTGTTAGCCATACTTTGGCTTGCCTAAGGGAATCTTGCCACACTTTTTGTGTCTATGACATGTGGGGTTCACTGCTGATAGAAAATTTCTTGTCTCAAGTGTGGCTAGAACCAAACACCTACCTAAGTTGGTCAAACTTGCCTAAGGTTAGGTGTGGCAAAGTGTGGCAATGTGTGGCTAGGAACCAAACAACCCCTATGTTTATGTTCTTTCTCGTTATTTGAACTCTTTAGTACGTACAGTAGTACTAGGACTATGTCTTACTACTGTTCTTCTTGCAGTTGGTACTACTGCTCGTATCTTCGTGTTCCCACTGTACTTAATACGTTCGTACTAGTAGTATAATTTGGGTCAGTCGATTTGTGAAAGGAGTTCGACGGAGCGAAGGAAGAAGACGGTAGAAGAGGTGGAAGAAGCCCTTCTAGCCATCCATGTTGCATCAAACGGCTCACATGGGTCGACTGACCCAAATTGCTCCTTCAGATTGCAGGATCCACGTGGCATTCAAGGTCTCAAAGGTAGATTCCGCGTCCGCACCCGGTTTGTGGGCTCGACGCGCACGCGACCAGCTTCCGCCGCGACAGCCACCATGCGCGCCTCCTCCGCGCGGGCGGAGACGACAATGACACGCTAGTTCCTCCTCACCGGCGTGCTGGAGCACGCGCTCGTCCTCCTCTTCGTACGCTGCATGCATAGACGCGGCTCCACCAGCTACTCGCGTGCTTGGCAGCGCGGCGGCATCGCGAGGAGGGACTGCAGACGACGTGAGCGGGCGAGCCTTCGGCTTCATGGCACAGGGATGGCGGCGACATGGCGGTGATGAGCGAGAAATTGTTGGCCGGAGCAGGCGGGCGCCGGCATGCGCAACGGCTGCGGCGGCATATTGATGAGTGCACGTGTGGGAGCTTACTTTAGTTTTATATATAAGGTTGGTCAAACTTAAAAGAAAACCGTACTAGTACACGTAAACATTAGACTTAGGCAGCACTTTTATTAGTTACTAGCTTATGTTCTTGCCCATTGTGACCAGCCTTAGTACCACGGCCACGATACGGAATCCTGTGCAAGCGCGTGAACTGCGGCCACGCGGTCGATCGAACGGTGCGTCACCGTGTCGCGCTCAAAGGACATCCACCGAACCTTTTTGTGTGTGTGAAAACAATCCTCGAATATCACTCAACTTTTTTTCCTGTGAAATTCTTGATGCTGCAATATTTCCATATATTTGAATTTAGCTCCAGTTCGTTTTTATTTGGATTTGGACGTTTTAGGTGCGCCCTAGTTTTTTTTAATACTGATTTTGTGTGTGTGACTGAGAGAGAACGTGTGTATGTGTCCATATGTGCGTTGTGGCGGAAGGGCGATGTGGAGACGGTGTGCGTGTGATACAGACATAGAGACGTGTGAATGTGCAAATGATCGTGCATGAGTGAGACATAGACAGATGCCGATATGTTGTGTATACATGAGAGAACGGTCTTCTAGTTTACTTGTGTGTGTTTGTGTGAGAGAGAGAGAGGGGAGAGAGAGACAGAGAGAGGAGCATCCGTAACACAACAACCATCTCTCTCGATTCGTCCGGCCCTCGCATGGTCGCATGCAACACATGCATCAACGCAAACATTTTGACACCCTCACCCGGCCCCTGCCCACCTCAAGGCCCGCCCAATCTCTTCGTAAATACCCATTTCTCTCTTTAGGTTTGTTTTCTCTCAATATGTGACACACACACACTCGCACACACACACACACACACACAGACACACACGCAACACAACACACACACTCCCCCGAGAACACAATTCATCCCCATCCAAGGTTATACGGCGACCACTCTCGCTTGTGCTTCTTTGCACCCCAACATGCACAACACCTCAATCTTCAAAGAGGGCAACGAGAAGATCGAAGACGACGACCACACCGCGCTAGAGAATGTGGGGTCATTTGGAAGCAGGGTGATGTGACGACGGCTAACTGACTCCTCCCCCCACCCTCTCTCTCTCTTGCACAAAATTACCAATCCCTCTCTCCCCCGCACAAAATTGTCAATCCCTCAACCCACGAGATCCTTCCCCTCTCGTCCATGTTTTTCCTACTCTCTCATCAAACATGTTGTCTCTTCTCCTTCCATGTATACAGAATCCAGATGCACACGCATCTCATGTATATTACATGTATGCATCTTTCTGACAGACCTAACTTCTTCCTCTCTCTCTTTCTCTCTCTCTCTCTCTCTCTGTCTCATTAGGTTTGTCTCCTACTCTCTCGTCCACATACATACAATCTTTCCCTCCCTATCTACTCCATCTTCAAAAGCTCGCTCTGCACATTTCATTCACACATTGGGATATGTCAAAATGTTGCTTCTATAATGGCTGATGTAGAGTTATGGTTGTTCTTGTTGCATCCTACAAAGTAATAACTATGAAATGCATTTAGATTCTCATTTGACTGGGATTATGTTTTGAGCATGTTGTGAAGTACTATAGACCTTGTATACATCTTGGGATTCGACAATGATTGTAACTATTGAATTGTATAGACCATTACATTCGAAGTCAATAGCCTAATATATTTATTTGACAATTTTAACAAATGATTAGTTCACTACAAACTAAGAAAACAAATGTGTACTCCCTCCGTTTTTATTTAAGTCCGCGTATTAGCATTGGTCAAAGTCAAGTTTTGTAAACTCTTAGAAAGCTTATAACAAAAAATATTAACATATACAATAACAAATAAATACCATTAGATTCATTATTGAATGTACTTTCACATCATACATATCTGTTATGGTAAATGTTTATATTTTTCTATAAACTTGGTCAAACTTTAGGAAGTTTGACTTCGGTCAAACCTAATATGCAGAGTTTACTACTACTACTCGCTAGTTGCTTAGCCGAATCACTCAACACGCCACATGGGGAGTCCAGTGTCACAAAAATTTGAGGTCGGCGGGAAAATCTCCCGCGACCCTGATTCGAATAGTGGGAAGTTACCATCATAGCCTTCGGAACAGGCCTACGGATAACGCTTGGTAGGGGGCTGTTTTCGTAACTTCAGGTTCTCCCTACCCAGCCAACCCCACCCCGGCACCCAGAGTAGTACACCTAAATACTCCCCAATTTCTATCCCCACCGCAAAATAGACTTCTCCACGGCACCCCAGCCTTCATGCTCCTCCCCTTTACATCGGTGCACTCGTCCACCGCAGCGCATCTGCCTAATCGACGACCTCGTACACCGCACTGGAGCCGGTCCACCGTCGTCGTTGTACACGGAGCCTCTTCCCCGGCATCGTCTTCCACGGTCTCGTATCTGCTTCCCGGAAGCCGACGCCAAGCGCAGAAGTACCACCATCGTGGACAATGAACTGACTCTCGTTGCCGACCATGACTCATAGAGGCCGCCGCAACCATCGTTCTCCTCCTCGATTGGTAATGTGTGTATTGAATCACTTAGCAGTACATGTGCAGTTCCAATTTTGTTCATACCTACCCTTCAAATTTCCTGGCTGCTATTGTTCCCGTAAAAGTAATTGGTTATAGCCTCCATCCAACAGAATATCAGCTTGTAATTTTGCATCGCTCCTGTATCGCGCTGTGCTTGGGTAGGTTTTTCATCTGCAACCAGTAGTGTGGAAAATGATGGAAAGGTTTTTAGAACTAGCAAAATGCCCATGCGTTGCACGCATCAAGATGCATTTGTATGAGTAGTTTATCTTGTTGGAGATGCTCTAACATGGCAGACGAGTGCTTTAATGTTGCCCACAAGATGCGCGAGTATTACTAGTAGTATATTTTTCTTGCCATGTTGAGATTTTAAAACCACAAGTGCGAACATGCAGAGGAGAAATGAAGATCAAACACGGGATATTCGGGACATCTTCAAGGAGTGTGGCAAGTTAAAGAGGAGCTGCACCGAACCTGTAAAACGAGCTTTGGTAAGTAACACCCTTTCAATTACTTCCGTGTAGCCTCGTGTTCTTCGATGTGTATATGTTGTAGTTTCTGTTTCTCTTAAGCGTGGTGTTCTTCGATGTGTAATAAGAAGAGTCTTAATCATCCTAATGCTTTCATTTTTAGCTTGATGTAGGAAGTGGGTGTTCTCACCTTGTAGTCTGTTTTTATTTATTTATTCCTTTTGAATTCACTTCTCCGAGTTCTGTTTATCTTGCTTCTACTAAATGGATCTAGGTTGCTCTGAGTATTGATCTAAAAAAGAAGTAACTTCATGTCAGGATTTAGTTCATGCGAGGAGGGAAGTATGGTCAACCTCGAGATCATGTTTCCAAAATGAGGCTGGATTACACACAAGGTGCCAGTTCCCTAATGATGTTGGATTAGACACAATGTGCAAATTCCCAGATGATGATGGATTACACACAGGCCAGGTGGAGTCGTCAGCTGTTCGTGTCCTTGTGGCATTAGTAAAGGCTAAAAGAAAGCGTGCAGTAGCCCTTGAGAATGTAGCTGAGTTCCTGAAGAAGCAAAAAGAGCAATCAGATGCTCTCTTCACCCAAGCCAAAGAAGAGATGGAAGAAGCCAGAAATAAGCTAGCAGAGGCAGAGCAGGCTAGGCGTCTCCTGCTATCTAAAACTGTTGTCAATACAAAATTTCCTTCATAATAGCTAGGTTCAAATGTTTATCCAGTCAGCATGCCTGTTGTGATGTCCGTGCATCTGCTGATGTGGCACAAAATGTTTTTTTGGGTCATGTAATAACAGCAATTACTTTCCAAACAATAACAGACGAAGCATTGGACACGGTATAGTTCACGCGCAAGCCCAACATTCCAAGTTCAACTTCCACATCAAACTCATGTTCACAGATATCTGCACATTCATACATAATGTCCACAACCATGATTCACTTCAAAGCCAAAAAAATGTGAGGAGAGTTATAAATAAAGAAAATCCTCTACTAGTTCCTGCTACCAGTGCGAGCACAACAATTCAAGACCATGCGTAAATTAATTATATTGTAGTCATTTTTTGTGTTCTAAAATGCCCGCCGGCTCGCGGAAGGATGTGTTGCCCGCGCATGCACGGATTCAATGAAGGCAGGCGCGGCAGTCTTAAGCTGGTTGCACGCGGCGAGGAGGCGTGCTTAGCCAAGCCTGCAGCGAGTGCATCCCTCTTGGCTGGCGTGCCGGTTCAATGCCTGCGCTATGAGAGGTCACGTCCGTGTGAGAGCAATCACGCCCTCCAGTCCTTTTTTGTTTGGGTATAAGAAAATCTCATTTTCCATTCACATTTTAGTGGTAGGAGTTGTGCATGTGTGTCTGGGAGAGAGAGAGAGAGAGAGAGAGAGAGAGAGGAGATGGTAGTCGGGATTGTCTGATCGGTAAACAAATGAATAATGTCAGTCTGGGATGGAGACGAAAAGGAGACCGCAACAAATGTTGTGTCTACAGGAGAGATAGAGAGAGTAATTTTAGTGGTATGAGTCATATGTAGAGACATATAGGGTGTGTGAGAGAATCCCATAGAGAGAAAGACAAAGTGAAAGACGAGTGGAGATTGTGTGTTTGGCGGTGAAAAAGAAAGCTTAGGTACCGAGTGATACCAGAGAACAGTAGAGACATGAGAGATAATGAAAACCGTGTAATTTATAATGATAGGGACAGTGTGACACTTCTCAAGGGAGACGTCGAGAGACCATGTTTGCGAGGATAGGAGCAACATGAAGTGAGCGTGCGGGTGAGCTGGAGAAAAGAGAGTGATAGCTACCTGAAGGAGCATGAATGCGACAGAGATGGGCGTGAAAGGAGTGAACAAAAAAAGGATTCAAATATTTGAATTCGAGGTGATGATACATGTAATCCATACTCGAACCAAAATTGATCTATCAAACATGCATACTCATATGAATTCACGCACATCTATGTTATTTAATATGTAGATATTACTGGTCCATACATTTTAGTAGAACATAATTTGGTTAAAAAAATCAAATTCAACCTTAAGATTTCGAGATCGTTGTATTTGTAGATCATATTATACATATAAAGGAGCAGAATTCTTTGTTGTGATTTGGAAGTATATATATATAAAAAAATGATGTATATAGAATGTAATTCCAATTGAAAATGGATCCCGCCCGAAAAAAATAGAATACAAACGGGATTCGAATTGAGTTCGCACGGTAAACGTGCACTCTGCAAAATTTGAACGAAGCGGGGAAAGTCGCAGTAACCGCCCGAAACCAAAATCTGTGAGATGGAAATCACTACTGCCTATCCCTGCCATGCAAAGCCTATATGCTGGATTTCTATAGGTTTCGATAGGGGTAGGTTTGTAATTTCACCCAAACGTGACATAACCGCCTCTCACCCGGATTCATACACGGTGGGCGCCAAAACATAGTGTGTCCTCGGCCGAAATCGACTCCCTCCCCGATTCATATTCATACACGGTGGGCGCCAAAAACTCGTCGGCAAATATTCGGTGTATGCGAGATTACCGTCCTATCCTCGACCGACTAGTGTTGCTGTGATGTAGTAGAAATTTGAAACGGGGGCTAAGTTTGTAAATTTCCTCGCATTTGAGACAAGCGCACCCTGAATACATGGTTCCCCCCTTCCTCTCTACCTTCCTTTTCCCCATTCGTACTCCGTGGGCGCCAAAACACCCTCTCCACCCCACCCTCCTCAGTCCACCGCCGTCCGCCACCCCATCCACCGCCGTCCTCCTCCACCATGCCGGAGCTAATACCCCGACGCCGCCATCCATTACAAGAGATCAATCTCTCTCATCCACGGCTTCGGACCGGGATCCTTGCATCCCGTCCTCTCGCTTCATCCCCGTCGTCGTCCACCTTGCCAGCGCCGCTCCTACGACCGTCTCGTCCACCGCGCCCTGCCGCCACCGTCTACCCTCCTAGATCTGCTTCCACGCCGCCGACAGCCATCGCTACCGCAGCACCGCCAAATTCTCAGCAGATGCCTACACGGCGCCGCACCAGAGGCGGTACTCTTTCATATCTGCTCAACTTATTTATCGCGGCAAGAAAATAGATCGCCACTGCTTTACTCTGATTTCTTGTCTTGGTTGCGAAGTTGCCTTTGTCCGGTTTGCACCTTTAGATCCGCCATGGCACGCTCAACACCATACTCGCAATGCTTATGGTTTTCCCCTTTTATATTCCACACTACTTAAATCACAGTATACTAAATTTCAAAATTGGGTCAGTCGATTTTTCAGAGCTCACCGGAGTTCGCCGGTGCGGTCGAAGGGGCTCAGGTGGTTGTGGGGCCTCGCCAAACGAAGAAAACTCGACGCGGGTGGGGGTTGGGTGGGGGTGGGGGTGGCGGAGGAACACAGGCGGTGGGGGCCGGTGGTCTGGCCGGCGGCCCGTGCGGTGTTCTGTATGGGAAGAATCAGAGACGAGGAAGAAGAAGGGTTAGGAGACGTAGGATCTTCATCCAACCGCCTGAAATGGTCGAGATACAGCTAGGAGTTGCATTCTTAATGCGCTCTGGTTCATCATGTGTGGACACTACGCAACCAACATTTTATTATCCAAAATCTGCTTGCTCTTCTTTACCATGTTCCTCTTTCGTTCTTCTTTAATATGTACTCTCTCCGTTCCTAAATACAATTATTTGTATAGATTCCACCATGCACTACATATGGAGCAAAATGAGTGAATCTACACTCTAAAATGTACCTGGATACATCTGTATGTGATCCATAGTGGAAATCTCTACCAAGACTTGTATTTTGGAACAGAGGGAGTATGATAGTAGTACAGTATGTTCCTTGTACTGAAGATGAGCAGGGACATTTGCAGTGTAGAGGTCTATACGGTCGGTTGTGATGGACACTTTGAGCCTCTTTGATTCGTAGGATCTTGTAAGCATAGGAATAGGATTTGTAGTGGCCTGCCCACTTGAATCCTATAAGAATAGCAAGGAAATGCGGGGAGCTGTGTCGCCTTTGAGAGTTACATTGATATTAACAGTACCCCACCTTCACTTGAAGAGAGCTGGTATCCGAAGCCTTTCTAGCCGTATCGGCAATACTAGCACATATATTCCAACAAGTTCCACTTTGCTGATCTTACTCTGATGCTTAAGGTTTTCCCGTCATATCTACACTATGATCTGTGTAGCTACTTTGTGTCGCACTAGCAGCAGTCCACTCTTGAAGCTAAACACTTGTAACACCCCGGATATGACTTTCCCAATATGTATTCCAACTCTTGCCGTTTCTGGCCTTAAGTTATTTTATTTTCTCGGGTTTTTGTCTCCGTGTGTTGTTCTCGTTGTCATGCATCTCATATCATGTCATCATGTGCATTGCATTTGCATACGTGTTCATCTCATGCATTCGAGCATTTTCTCCGTTGTCCGTTTTGCATTCCGGCGCTTCGTTCTCCTCCGATGGTCATTTCTACCTTTCTTTCGTGTGTGGGGATTAAACATTTCCGGATTGGACCTAGACTTGCCAAGCGGTCTTGGTTTACTACCGGTAGACCGCCTGTCAAGTTTCGTACCATTTGGACTTCGTTTGATACTCCAACGGTTAACCGAGGGACCGAAAAGGCCTCGTGTGTGTTGCAGCCCAACACCCCTCCAATTTGGCCCAAAACCCACCAAAACCCTCTCCGTCATCTAGAGCGTTCGAACACGATCGCGTGGCCGAAAACCGCACCTCATTTGGACTCTCCTAGCTCCCTCCACCTCTATATAAAACCCCTCCTCCAAATTCGCGGATCCCTCTCCTAAACCCTAAAAATCGGATCTCGCCGCCGCCGGACACGTCTGGACGGAGCCGGACACGTTCGATCCGCCCGCCTCCGACCAATCCACGGGCGCCACCTGTCCCGGGCGCCCCACATCGCCGTCCCACGCCCGCCAGGCCCGCCGGGGCCCGAGGCCGGCCCCCGCGGCCCGCCTCCCGCGTGCCGCCACCCGCGCCCTTCGCCACCTTGCCGCCCTCGTGGAGCTCCGCCACCGGAGCCGCACCGCCGCCGCCGCGCCAACGC
>NC_057800.1:438792622-438839794 GCF_018294505.1 Triticum aestivum | reverse complement strand
GCCTCCTCATCGTCGGCAGCTCCTCGCCGGACGGCGCCGCCGCCCCTCCGCGCGTCTCCATCCGCCTCCTCCGGCCACCGGCGCTGCAGATCCGGCCGGCCCCTTCTATCTCCGGCGGACCTTGCAACAGTAACTCCGACGAGCTTGCTTCGGAATCCGTGCAGATCTCAGATCCAAAAATAACTCGGTTGACTTTCTCCCAAAACCCTAATCCATATGCCCATGTGTCATCGTCCCGTAACTTTGCATCCGTAGCTCCGATTTGAGCATATAGCATATCAAATTGTTCGTCTCAGAGAGCACATCATTTCATTCCATTGCATCATTTTCATTTGAGTTCATCTCGATGCCCGAAATGCTGTTAGAATAGTGCTACTTGAGATAATTGTCAGATCTGCTACTCCATTTAGATATTTGTCATTTTTGCCATGATTTTTGTGTGCATGACATGCCCATGATCTCTACATATGTTTTGTCAAGGGTTTTGCCATCTTTCCAGAGGTGCAACCCATGTATTTTTGTGATGTGTGTGGTGACTAGCACAAGCATGCAAAGTAAGGCACTTGGTAATTCTGATTTCAGGGACTTAGCTTTTCCACTAAGTCCTTGAGCTGTTTATCTCATATGGCCATATGTTCATGTTGTTTCCTAGTGATCCGTGCCTCTTTTGAGGATGATCAGTAAGGATGTTTTGTTAATCTTGTAGTGCTCTATCCATCCATGTCTTTGTTTGCAATTATGGAGCACCCTAGCTTGAGTCAATCGAGCTCTACTTTTGCTACTTCGTGAATCTGGGCAGATTGTCTACTTTTTAGCAATTTTGCCGAGGATGTTGTAGTTGATCCGTGCATGCTATGCTATTGTTCTTGCCATGTCTAGCTTGCATTCCGTGTATTCTTGATGGGTGTATGCTTAGATTATCATGACGTGCTCCGTACTGAGTGCATCGAGCTTGTAAATATGCCTACTTGATATCTGTTTTCAGCATGTGCCAGTTTTCACTAAGTTTGAAAACTGATTATGCTTTTGCTATGTTCACATGCTTGTAAATGTGTTTTCTGATCCCTTTTGGCTCAAGGTCACTAAGGGACTTTTGTTAAGATTTTTGAGTAGCTCCATGCCATGTTTTACTTTGCCATGTTCAGGTCCTGTAGCATGTAGTTTTGTTGCTCCGAAGTGTGCTACCTGATCTGAAATTCCAGACAAGTGTTAATTTCACCAAGTCTGAAATCTGTTCGTCATATGCATTTTTGCCATGCTTGTTTGAACCTGTTAATGGATGAATTGGCCGTAGCTCAGTGCTAGACTTTTGTTAAGCATCTTGAATGCACCCCTGCCATGTATTTTGATGCCATGTTTGGGTGCTGTAGCATGTTCATCTTGTTGCATTTAGATGGCTACTTGCTGTAAATCGCAGAACGTGGCCATATTTGAATCGCTTGCCATTTCCAAACCATAACTCCGATTCCGGCGTTCTTTATATCGTTTTCAAGCTATTTCATCTCATATTTCTAGTGGAGCACTTGGATTCCCAAGTTGAGGCCAGGTTCATGCATGCCTTGTCAAATCTTGCATATGCATCCCGCATCGCATCCCGCATAGCATACCATCTTTGCATTATATTGATTGAGCTTTGCACGTGGTTGATTGTGTTCCGTTTGCTTGTTTGTCTTGTTTGGGTAGAGCCGGGAGACGAGTTCGCTAACGAGGAGCCCGTTGAGTTTGCTTTCGAGGATCCAGTCAACTCTGACAACTTTGCAGGCAAGATGATTATACCCTCGAAATCACTACTATCTTTGCTTTGCTAGATGCTCGCTCTTTTGCTATGCCAATGCTACGATGCCTACCACTTGCTTTCAAGCCTCCCAAATTTCCATGTCAAAACTCTAACCCACCATGTCCTAGCAAACCGTTGTTTGGCTATGTTACCGCTTTGCTCAGCCCCTCTTATAGCGTTGCTAGTTGCAGGTGAAGATTGGAGACCGTTCCTTGTTGGAACATTTATTTACTTGTTGGGATATCATTATATTGCCATGTTATCTTAATGCATTTATATACTTGGTAAAGGGTGGAAGGCTCAGCCTCTCGCCTAGTGTTTTGTTCCACTCTTGTCGCCCTAGTTTCCGTCATATCGGTGTTATGTTCCCGGATTTTTGCGTTCCTTACGCGGTTGGGTTATAATGGGAACCCCTTGATAGTTCACCTTGATTAATGCTTTTCCAGCAATGCCCAACCTTGGTTTTACCATTTGCCACCTAGCCTCTTTTTCCCTTGGGTTTCAGGATCCCGAGGGTCATCTTATTTAAACCCCCCCGGGCCAGTGCTCCTCTGAGTGTTGGTCCAAATAGAGCCACTTGCAGCGCCACCTCGGGGCAACTCGAGGGTTGGTTTTAGTTGTACGTAGTGTTCATCTAAGTGTGCCCTGAGAACGAGATATGTGCAGCTCCTATCGGGATTTGTCGGCACATTCCGGCGGTGTTGCTGGACTTGTTTTAACCTGTCGAAGTGTCTTGAAGAACCGAGATACCGAGTCTGATCGGAACGTCTCGGGAGGAGGTCTATTCCTTCGTTGACCATGAGAGCTTGTCATGGGCTAAGTTGGGACTCCCGTGCAGGGATTTGAACTTTCGAAAGCCGTGCCCGCGGTTATGGGCAGATGGAAATTTGTTAATGTCCGGTTGTAGATAACTTGAACCTTAACTTAATTAAAATGAATCAACAGTGTGAGTTACCGTGATGGCCTCTTCTCGGCGGAGTCCGGGAAGTGGACACGGTGTTGGAGTAATGTTTGCGCAGGTTGCTCTCTAGCTTCTCGCTCGCGCTTTGCCTCCTCTTCTCGCTCTATTTTGCGAACAGGTTAGCCACCATATATGCTAGTCGCTTGCTGCAGCTCCACCCACATTTACCTTGCCTTACCTATAAGCTTAAATAGTCTTGATCGCGAGGGTGCGAGATTGCTGAGTCCCTGTGGCTCACAGATTACTATTACCCCAGATGCAGGGCCTGATGATTCCACTCCTGGTGACGCGCTTGAGCTCAAGTGGGAGTTCGACAAGGACTCTCAACGATACTATGTGTCTTTCCCTGACGATCAGTAGTGGTGCCCAGTTGGGGGTGATCGGGACCGTGTCGCATGTTGGGTTATCTTTTATTTTGGCGCTGTAGCCGGGCCATGAGTGTTTGAATGATGTAATGCTATTTTATGTACTTGATTGACGTGGCGAGTGTAAGCCAACTATGTTATCTCCCCTTTATTATTTATATTACATGGGATGTTGTGAAGATTGCCTTACTTGCGACATATGCCTTCAATGCGATTATGCCTCTAAGTCGTGCATCGACACGTGGGAGATATAGTCGCATCGAGGGTGTTACAACACTGCAATGACTTACAAAATTGGCACCAAGGCATTGAGTGCCATTCTGGATGCAATGAAACTCATACGATCCCCACCTGTTGATTCTTGTTCAGAATATCATCCTAATGACTATTCTAACCTCGAGGAGTCAAAGGCAGATGGCCTGTCCTGTTCACCCATAAAGGTGCCTGTTCTAATTTGGCAATGTTTTATTGATTGCGGGTATCTTGCATATGTTGTCTTGCATTTCTTCTACTTTGTTGCACCTCCATCTGCTTAGTTTACTCATCATATATGTCGAGATGCCATGCCCATCCATTATCAATACATATTCCATCTGTCATCATACCATGTTTTTTCACTCAAATGCTGTTCTTGTGCATCAGACATCAAAAAGGAAGAGGGTGATTGCCGAACCTGAAGGAGCACCAGCAAAAGTCCTTGAAAAATGTGGTGGTGCCGGAGAAATCAGACAGCACCCCACTTATATTGGTTGTACAACCAGTGACACAAAACGTAGGACCGACTCCAGCAGACTGTACCCATACTTCACTGGCCACACCACTAGCCCCACCACACAGGACCTACACTCCAGCAAAAGGTATACCGATTTGATTTGCCATAGCACTAGCTGTACCATAGAAAAATCCCACTCCAGCAAAAAGTACATCAAGTCCACCGGCCGAAGACCTATCCCAACTGCAGAGACGGCCAATTCCTATAGATTGAAACCCAATTCCATTTATTCCCAATTTAAAAGACAATGCTCTCAATGTTGTTAGGGACTACGTGCATATATTCCCATCATGGGAAGATTATTGTGAAGACAAACACCATTTTCACATCTTCCTGTCCAACTTACGTGTAAGTGCTATTATTCATGGCTATTATTTTCATGTTTTCTGTTGATTGAACACATCAATGATTTACATTACATTGTTGTAACTAGGTGAGGGTCAATCTGGATAGTCATGACGAGCAAAGCTTGCTTGTGCTTTTCAAGGAAGCATTGCAGCAGTATCGGTGTTACCTGAGGAAATCACACTTTGATGGCAAGTCTATAAATGAATTCCTAGTGAAGTCTCCTGTGCTAAATTTAGAAGACATTGAATGGAAAAACCTTATTATGCACTGGTCTCGTTCCCAGGATGAGGTACTGTCTATGAAATCACATGACAATTTGAACTTCTACTTTTCTGCATGTGCCTTACGGATCTTTTTTAGAGGAAATCTGCTCGAAGAAGAATTCCGGTTTGACAAGAACGGCGGGATATCTCAAATATGATGCCCGCTGCTTTGCTCTTGTTAGTACCTGTTGTCCTGTATCACTGTACTTGCATACATACCTGGTTCATTATGTGACAGCAGTATGCATGATAGCTTGCTTATCAATTGTTCGCTCCAAATTATCTGATCTGTATGAATGGTTACATTCGTGTAGAATATATCCAATGCCAATGTTTTTTAGCTCTGCATTGTTCTTGTAAGTACATGCTGTCCTTTATCAGTGTACTTATAATGACAGGTAGTTGTTCATGTACCATCACTCTGCAGCTTATTTTCCTTTGCCCTCCATTTTCTACACATCAGATCTATATTTACTCTTACCATAAGGTTGGTACTAAAGAAGTTTAGCTGTGCATTGCTCTTGGTTGTACCTTTTGCCTGTATCATTGAACTTACATTTATAGCTACTTGGTTATGTAGCATCACTCTTCATCTTATCTTAAATATTCTCCATTTTTTCGTATATTATCACATCTATATTTACTCTTAACAAAATGTAGAATAAAGGCAATGCTTTTGAAGAAGATTCTATGGTAAACTTCTTGAATTGCCCCCCCCCCATCAGCATGGACAAGGCCTTTATAGAGCCTGTCTTCACCAATAATGTAAGTTTGTCCATCTCAAGCCTTCAAACTTTGTTGTATATATTTGGTTAGGCATGACTACAACAACTATTTATTTTTGGTGTTTGCATCAAATTGCTTGTTTAAAGTTTATTATATGTAGTTCATAAACAAAAGTTCGTCCTTTCTCAATTTAAGTTTTCAGTTGTACAACCAAGTTCCTTCTTCATACCATGTAAATTAAACTATACAGAGCAAGTGATCTTCTTTTGCACTGCATGTATGCTTCTGTTCTTCATCTGTAATCCAATGGTGTGGTGAACCTACCCACTACAGGACAATGTCATATTCTGCAGTGTCTTAACTATGAAAAATGTCATATCATTCTACTATTATTTAAACCGTCTTTTTATTTGCCAATCTGAAATGGTATAAATTGACAGCACACTAACCATTGATACTTATGAGTTCTTGATCTGTAATCCAGTGGTGTCGTGAAGCTGCCAACTCATTCACAGTGTCATTTCCTGCCATGTCTTGACCTGAACAATACCATATTGTGTTAATGCAAATTTAAACTGTGTCATTTTATTTGTCAGTAAGAAATGTGATGAATTGTCAGCACTGATACTTTTATGTGCAAAACCTGTCATATGTCTGCTTGTTTATCTTTCAGAGTGAGGAAGATATAAGTGTTGAACAAGCGCAGTCTCATCATCTTGCTCAGCTGCTTGCGCTGCAGCTCCCCAGCAGGTCTAGCCTTTCTTGAACTCTATTGAAGTGCTGTCGGTTTTGTATATTATTTTGTCGGCGTGTTTATTTGCACTGGTGGCGATCTTTGATGCCCAGTGTGTGTAATTTGCTGTCTGCTGGTGCTTTATTATCATAGTGGCAAACTTTGATGCCCAGTGGATGTAATATGCCGTAATTTCTTTATTGTATAGTATAGGTTTTTTCTTACTCACGATGCTGCAGTTATTTTACTGTATATATATATATATATCCTGTCTTCGCAGTAAACCGGCAAAACCGTAAAATTACGGTACATAATCGGGCCGTCATGCAATCATGATGTAGGTTGGGCCTGAAACATGCCGATCAGCTCACGGGCCAGCAGCAGCCCGAAATGAACCCTGACCCATGATTGTGCGAATCGAATCACAGGCTTTTAACAGGCCGAAAAAATTTCTCGGTCCTTGTTTGGCCCAATCAGATATCGGCTGCAAGCAGGCCGGATGCAAACGGGTCGTAGTTAGGCCCAACTATATGACGTGCTTTTAACAGGCTGAAATTAATATAGGGCCGAAATGTTAAACGGGCCCTTAACAGGCCAAAACTAATATCATGCCGAATTACTAAGTGGGCCTTTAGCAAGTGGGCCCAAAAGCATAGTGTCCAGTTGACGGGCCAAATTTGATATGGGCCATAATTAGGCCCAAAACCTCTTAAAGGGTCGGACCTGGTCTGGGTCGTAATTTGGCCCAGAACGTGGTAGGCTTTTAACGGGTCGGATCTCATATGGGCCACTATTAGGCCCGGAGCGTGGCAGGCCATTAATAGACCGTATCAAATACGGGCCGGCATTTGGCCCAAAACATGGCAACCAGTTAATGGGCCGACCTACTAGGGTCCTCAAAATCTTGTGGGCCTACAGCTGGGCCGGCCCATTAATGTCGGTGAAATCTCGTGGGCCTTTAGCTGGGTCGGCCCATTATGATCCGCAAGAATTTTGTGGGCCTTTACCTGGGCTGGCCTATTATGGCACACAAAAATCTTGTGGGCTTGTACCTGGGCCGGCCCATTATGGTCCGCGAAATCTTGTGGGCCTTTAGCTGGGCCAGCCCATTATGGTCCGCAAAATCTCGTGGGCCTTTAGCTGGGCCGGCCCATTATGGTCCGCAAAATCTTGTGGGCCTTTAGTTGGGCTGGCCCATTTAAACTTGTTGGGCCGTGCCACGTGTCGACGTATCATAGGCGCCTTCTGTCCAGTGAGTGGATGACATCTGTCCCGACGATGAGCCGACACGTGTTTCCTCTAGCCAATGATGATTTTACATGTGGAAAATCCCCATTGGTCGGGGCTGTTAACGGGTTATCGGATCCAAAACCCAACCCGATAGCTTAACGGCGTTCCGTTATGGTGGATGCCACGTGTCGGTCACCCTTGACGAAAGCACTTCTGTGATGCGTGATTTATCATCATGGAAGTGGACACTTTCGTGATGATAATTTTGGTAATTCATGGAACACTTCTACGACAACACAGGTATGACTATCTTGATTCTGTCATAAATTTTTCATGGATGTACATGCATGACAAAAAAAGCGACCTATTGTGACAAACACGTATCATCACGGAAGTGTATTTTTTGTAGTGTGACCTTCACCGAGGTGGTGACGCGCCTAGAGGCTCGATCCGTGAGAGCTCGCCAGCTTGTGGTGGAGAGGGGTCGTGGCCTGCTTCAGCACGCCTTCTCCCGTGTCTTAAGACACCTTCTAAATGCCGACTCCAACTTCGATTTTGACGCCGCCATTGCTCCCGTACCCACGGCCGTCTAGGGCGACCTGGTGCGTTGGGTAGAGGACAATGTGGACGCATTGGTCAGGGCCTTCACCTCGGAGGATGACGCGGTGGTGGTCGTCGCAGACAAAGGCGACGTGGTCGATGACGGCGATGGGGGTGTTGCCAACAGCGGCGACGATACCGACAAAGATGACGACAACGCGAGTGACGCGTCCGCGGGTGATGTAGCGAGTGATATTTCTGGCTGATCCCATGTTCTCCTATTGTTTCATCCTGCACGCAAAACTTGGGCATGGCCCTTGGAAGACTTGTAAGAGCATTTTGAGAGGGGGAGCCCCTCATGTAAGCAAATTGTAGTTTTTACTTTCGTATGCGATGTGGGTATGTGTCCTCGTGAACTCGTGAAGCCGGGGGCGAGCTTCCCGTCGTGGTTTACCTTAGTCAGGGCCAGCTCTGGGCTGGGTTGTGAAGCGACGAGCTTCTGAGAATCCTGTGGAGCTTATCGCCCCATCTGAGGGGGGCCCTCAAGAGGTGAGCGCCAGCCGCAGCGCTGGCGCGTGCTTGACGAGCGCGCGCTTTGTGCGGTCCGTCTTGCGAGGAGCTTGCGAGGGAAAGGCGAATGACATGAGTCCCAAACCAAACGAGATCCAGAAGGCGAGAAATGACTCGAACAAGAAAAGGCACCCCCCGCGCGCATCGATAAAAATTCAGCTTCAACTTAAATCTTGATCCAGAAAGCAAAGCCACAGAAAGAGAGATCCAAAGCAAAAGGCCGCGTCCGGCACCTAGTCAAGTCTTCAGGTCTTCAAGTCTTCTCACCAGCGCGGAGCTAAGTGCTGCCACTAGGCGTGGGAGGGAGCCCCAGGGCCTGAGGCCGGCGCTCCTGAGACTCCGGGGCGTGTACAGCCCCAACTCATTATTACGTGAGAGTGTCACGAGCGGCGAGCTTCACAGGCACTGGGCCTTCTTCACAGGTACCGGCCTTGCTTCATATCGCTAGACGAGGGGCCCGCCTTGCGCCACCCTCAACCTCCTTTGAGCCGACCGGTCACCAGGACGACACAAAAGAGGGAAAGGGGACGCCAGCGGTTCCCTTGGTGACCACGGGTCCTCTATCGGGGGAAGGGTCGTCGAAGCCTCCCTGGCAGAGGGCCTACCTCCAGGTGTCCCCCGGTTTCGAACGCCTTGGGGAGGGGCCTGGCTCCCGACCCCTCTCCTGCAGTCCCCAACGCGATCCTCCCACTGCCAGGGGGGCCGTCAAGTTGGGGCCGCCTGCCGCTGCGGTGACCTGCTCCTCCTGTGACTCATGGTTGGCGTAAGCTTGCTCCTGAGGGATTAGGGGTATCATGTAGTGGTCGTCGCACACGTGGTCATGGTGGTTCCCCGACAGCTCCTGGAAGGCTTCGACTCCTAGCATCCCTTCTTCCCAACCTTCTCCAACGAACGAGCAGGGGACGTCCTCCGATGTGTACTCCTGGTCCGTCATGCGGGGCACATAGACTTCTAGGGCTGTTACCCCGAACACCTCGCCCTGGTGCCCCACACTCCATGTCGCCCGGCCTAGCGTGACGTCCTGGCGATGATAGCGTGGCATCCCACTTGGGCCATGGAAGGCGACGCTTGTGCCCATGCTTGTAGCGGGCGGTATGGGGGTGGTAGAGTCCCCAGCGCCGCCGGCCATGCTGGTGTTTACGAATCCCCCTGGCGCGCCTGATGGTGCATGGTGGCGGCGTGGCCCACCAAGAATCCCTATAGCAGCCTGAGGAGGAAGCTGATGGCAGAAGGGTGGGGCTCCCGAGGCCGCCGCGTCCAGCAGCTCGGCGGCGCGTTCCAGCAGTGTGTCCGGGCCGCTTTCCATAAGCCGGCACCGCAGCAGCTCCCTTGCCACGGTGAGTGTTGCCCACGTGTTTGCTTGTTCCCGCCATGAGTGCGGCGCCGTCGCCGCGGCGTGGCTTGCTGCTTTGGCAGCGGCCCGCACTTGCCGTGGAGTGAGGGTAGATGACGCCCCGCCACGTCACCCGTGCCCTGCCGGATTGGATGGCGCTCGTGCCGCCTGGAGCGCGGGGTTGAGGTCTTCATAGGCGGGCGGTGCCGACCGGGCTGGCCAGGCTGCCCAGTGGTCGGAGTCAGCTCTTGGGTCGTCGGACATCGCGGCCATGGAGCGTTTGCAAGTCGATTGTCGGAGAAGAAGCTCCGGCGCACCCCTACCTGGCGCACCAAATGTCAGAGTGGGGGTTCCGACAAACCCTTAAGGTTCGAACACTGGGGTGCGCGTGAAGTCTTTTCCTCCCACCAATCTACGCCCTAGCTCACTAAAATCTCGCGGACGAACTCGCAACACGGAAATACACAAGATTTATACTGGTTCGGGCCACCGTTGTGGTGTAATACCCTACTCCAGTGTGGTGGTGGGGGATTGCCTCTTGGGATGATGATGAACAATACAAGGGGAAGAACAACCTCCTGAGGGTGAGGTGTTCTCGTGCTTGGCTAACTTGTGTGTGTGGGGATGATCTCCTCGCCCCCCTCTCTCTCTATCTCTCTGTCATCCCTCCTCTCTGGTGGTGGCTAACTCTACTTATATAGGCCATGGTCCTCTTCCCAAATATTGAGCGGGAAGGGGGCCAACAACGGCGGGCTAATTTGAAGGGGGGCAACTAGTACAAGCCATCCTGAAAAGTGGTCTTCGCCTGCCAAAGGCTCTGGTGGTGACGCCGTCTTGGGCTCCACGATGACCTCCGTCTTGCCGTCCTTCTGGTCTTGGTCTTGTTGCACCAAAATGGCAACCTTTGCCTGATGCCTCAGTACTCCTCGCCTGCGCTGGTCTCCTTAGCACCAAAGAGGAAACAAGGACGTTGCGCACGCTGGCGCCTGCCTGGTGTTGATCGTCATGGCTCACGTCATAAGAGCCTCGTGAGGTTTGCCTCACCTTGACATCTCCACTCCTTGTGAGCCTGCCCGACTAGGCCACTCCAAAGGAAGTCTTGTGTCGTCCGCCTCACGAGGCTTGGCCCCTCGCGAGGGTCTTGGATGCCTTGTTGATGAAGATGGGTTGTATGGCCTGCTGGCTTAGCCACGCCACGGGCCGCAGGCAGGCAAGCTTGGGGAACCCTGTTCCCAGGACGCCGACAATGCGAGCGGGAGTCGGTCTACTTGTCTCAGACGTGATGCCTATATACATGATCATACCTATATATTCTCATAACTATGCTCAATTCTGTCAATTGCTCAACAGTAATTTGTTTACCCACCATAATACTTATGCTCTCGAGAGAAGCCACTAGTGAAACCTATGGCCCCCGGGTCTATTTTCCATCATATTAATCTTTCGTCAACAAGCTATTTCCTTTTTCGTTTATTTTGCTTTCTTTACTTTGCATCTTTATCATAAAAATACCAAAAATATTATCTTCTCATATCTATCAGATCTCACTTTCATAAGTGACCGTGAAGGGATTGACAACCCCTTTATTGCATTGGTTGTGAGGATTTTATTTGTTTTTGTAGGTGCGAGGGACTCATGTGTGGCCTCCTACTGGATTGATACATTGGTTCTCAAAAACTGAGGGAAATACTTATGCTACTTTGCTGCATCACCCTTTCCTCTTCAAGGGAAAACCAACGCAGTGCTCAAGAGGTAGCAGGCCATGAAATCTAAGATGGGATCCATGTATGAGAACATAGTGTGGACTTTGGTTGACTTACCCGACGATCAGCAAGCCATAGAGAATAAATGGATCTTCAAGAATAAGATTGGCGCTGACAGTAATGTTACTGTCTACAAAGCTCGACTTGTTGCAAAAGGTTTTCGATAAGTTCAAGGAGTTGACTACGATGAGACCTTCTCACCCTAGCGATCCTTAAGTCCGTCCGAATCATGTTAGCAATTGCCACATTTTATGATTATGAAATTTGGCAAATGGATGTCAAAACTGCATTCCTTAATGGATATCTTAAACAAGAGTTGTATATGATGCAACCAGAAGGTTTTGTCAATCCAAAAGATGCTGACAAAGTCTGTAAGCTCCAACGATCCATTTATGGACTGGTACAAGCATCTCGGAGTTGGAATATACGCTTTGATACAGTGATCAAATCATATGGTTTTATACTGACTTTTGGAGAAGCCTGTAATTACAAGAAAGTGAGTGGGAGCTCTGTAGCATTTCTGATATTATATGTGGATGACATATTGTTGATTGGAAATTATACTGAATTTCTGAATCGCATAAAAGGATACTTGAATAAGAATTTTTCAATGAAAGACCTCGGTGAAGCTGCTTATATATTGGGAATCAAGATCTATAGAGATAGATCAAGACGCTTAATTGGACTTTCCCAAAGCACACGCCTTGATAAAGTTTGTAAGAAGTTCAAAATGGATCAAGCAAACAAAGAGTTCTTGCCCGTGTTACAAGGTGTGAAGTTGAGTCAGACTCAATGCCCGACCACTGTAGAAGATAGAGAGAAACTGAAAGTCATTCCCTATGCTTCAGCCATAGGTTCTATCTTGTATGCAATATTGTGTGCGAGACCTGATGTGTGCCTTGCTATTAGTTTAGTAGGGAGGTGCCAAAGTAATCCAGGAGTGGATCACTAGACAGCGGTCATGAACATCCTAAAATACCTGAAAAGGGCTAGGATATGTTTCTCGTTTATGGAGGTGACAAAGAGCTCGTCATAAACGGTTACATCGACGCAAGCTTTGACACTGATCCGGATGACTCTAAGTCACAAACCGGATACGTATTTTTATTGAATGGTGGAGCTGTCAGTTGGTGCAGTTCTAAGCAGAGCGTCGTGGCAGGATCTACGTGTGAAGCGGAATACATAGCTTCTTCGGAAGCAGCAAATGAAGGAGTCTGGATGAAGGAATTCATATCCGATCTAGGTGTCATACCTAGTTCATCGGGTGCAATGAAAATCTTATGTGACAATACTGGTGCAATTGCCTTGGCAAAGGAATCCAAATTTCACAAGAGAACCAAGCACATCAAGAGGCACTTCAATTCCATCCGCGATCAACTCAAGGAGGGAGACATAGAGATTTGCACGATACATACGGATCTGAATGTTGCAGACCCATTGACTAAGCCTCTCTCACGAGCAAAACATGATCAGCACCAAGACTCCATGGGTGTTAGAATCATTACAATGTAATCTAGATTATTGACTCTAGTGCAAGTGGGAGACTGAAGGAAATATGCCCTAGAGGCAATAATAAAGTTGTTATTTATATTTCCTTATATCATGATAAATGTTTATTATTCATGCTAGAATTGTATTAACCGGAAACTTAGTACATGTGTGAATACATAGACAAACAGAGTGTCACCAGTATGCCTCTACTTGACTAGCTCGTTAATCAAAGATGGTTAAAGTTTCCTAACCATAGATATGAGTTGTCATTTGATAAACGGGATCACATCATTAGAGAATGATGTGATTGACTTGACCCATACGTTAGCTTAGCATTATGATCGTTTAGTTTATTGCTATTGCTTTCTCCATAAGTTACACATGTTCCTATGACTATGAGATTATGCAACTCTTGATTACCGGAGGAACACTTAGTGTGCTATCAAACGTCACAACGTAACTTGGTGATTATAAAGATGCTCTACATGTGTCTCCGATGTTGTTTGTTGAGTTGGCATAGATCGAGATTAGGATTTGTCACTCTGATTGTCAGAGAGGTGTCTCTATGCCCTCTCGGTAATGCACGTCACTATAAGCCTTGCAAGCAATGTGACTAATGAGTTAGTTGCAGGATGTTGCATTATGAAACGAGTAAAGAGACTTGTCGGTAACGAGATTGAACTAGGTATGATGATACTGACGATCGAATCTCGAGCAAGTAACATACCGATGACATAGGGAACAACATATGTTGTTATGCGGCTTGACCGATAAAGATCTTTGTAGAATATGTAGGAACCAATATGAGCATCCAGGTTCCGCTAGTGGTTATTGATCGGAGAAGAGTCTCGGTCATGTCTACATAGTTCTCGAACCCATAGGGTTCGCACGCTTAACGTTCGATGACGATCGGTATTATGAGTTTATGTGTTTTGATGTACCGAAGGTGGTTCAGAGTCCCGGATGTGATGACGGACATGACGAGGATTCTCAAAATGGTCGAGACATGAATATTGGTATATTGGAAGGTTATGTTTGGACACCGGAATGGTTTCGGATGATTTCAGGCATATACCGGAGTACTGGTGGGTTACCGGGACCCCCCGGGAGCTTAATGGGCCTACATGGACTTTAGTGGAAGCGGGAGGAGGTGGCCAAGATGTGGGGGGCGCCCTCCCCCCAAGCCCAATCCAAATTGGGAGGGCCCCCCCTTTCCTTCTTCTCCTCTCCCCCTTCCTTCCCCCTCCTATTAGGACTAGGAAAGGGGGAAACCTACTCCTTGTAGGAGTAGGAATCCCCCCTTGGGGCGCACCATGAGGGCCGGCCTGCCCCCTCCTCCCCTCCTTTATATACGGGGAGGGGGCACCCCATAGACACACAAGTTGACAATTGTTTTAGCCGTGTGCGCTGCCCCCCTCCACAGATACACACCTCGGTCATATCGTCATAGTGCTTAGGCGAAGCCCTGCGCCGGTAACTTAATCATCACCATCAACACGTCGTCGTGCTGACGAAATTCTCCCTCGGCCTCAACTGGATCAAGAGTACGAGGGACGTCATCGAGCTGAACGTGTGCCGATCGCGGAGGTGCCGTGCGTTCGGTACTTGATCGGTTGGATCACGAAGACGTTCGACTACATCAACCGAGTTTCTTAACGCTTCGCTTTTGGTCTACGAGGGTACGTAGACACACTCTCCCCTCTCGTTGCTATGCATCTCCTAGATAGATCTTGCGTGATCGTAGGATTTTTTTGAAATACTGCATTCCCCAACACCGTCTTCATTGACCTCACTAGCGACGATGGCGACGTCAAGGGCAAGGGCAAGGCGGAGGACGTCTAGGGTAGTGTGCGAGTGCATACTTTTTTATGTTATAAATTAATGTTTAATTATGTTTAAGTGGACTTTGACCGGCGGTTGACCGACCACTTAATATTTAATTATGTTTATTTCTGCAACGTGTTTTTTCTATGCGGGCAAATTTGGGTCCGTCTCCTATTGAGTGTTCAAGCCGACCCATATAAAAATGCAGACGCGCATGTCCACCTGGCCGATCCAAACAGGCGAAAAACGGACAAAACACATGTCCGTTTGGGTCGGCGCATTAGATTTGCTCGTATCCGAGCATTTGCAACACGAGCCCTCGCGCGTCCACTTGTCATAATTCTCGCGAAGCATATGCAGAATGGGAAGCTTTGCAGAAGTCCGGAGCCTCACATAGGACTCCGACACCCATGCTAACTCAAATCACCTTTCAGGATCACTTTTCTTCCACTCTGTACCTGCTTTCACTTGATCTGCATCCACACTCTATTCGTCCGGCACGGCAAATATACCTCTCCAGGCTCTAGGCACTGCAGAGCGTCTGCAACACCCACCCACGCACATGCCCATCTTACACTACATCGTCATCCACTTAGGATCTGTCTGTAGCCTGGTACCCTCCACCCCCTGCCGACGCCGTCTGTGACGGACACCACACCCGGCAGGTGTTCGGTCAAATGCCATTAAACTTTTTTTGTTAAACTTCTTGTTTTTAGCATACGCATGATGGCGAGTACTCGGTGATGGAGGATGAGTTGTGCGATGCGTGAAAGGTCATGGACTTTGTAGGCATGAGGCAAGGAGGCTCGGCCTTTTGGAAAAAGGTGCATGCTTTGTTTCATGAAAAAAATCACGACACGCCCTACAACTTGCACGCGATCAATGATCACAGTGTGAAGTCACTAGCTCATAGGCGGTGCATTATCTACAACTCTTGTCATGAAGTTTTGCGATGCGATTAAACAAATGAAGAGAATGTGGTTGTCGCTGTGTGCCACAGGACACCAAGGGCCGGGAAAGCCCCTTCACTGATTTGGTGGGAGGCGCAGCGAATACGGATCAACAATGAGAACGAGAACTAAATGCACACCGAGAGTTAACACCCTCCTCATGTTGTTTGCTTTATATGAGGTGGACAGAGAACTAAAAGTACAAGATGCAACCTTTTGAGTGAAGGGAAATTACTCTCTATTTGTTGTGTGCTCTCCAAAGTGTCGACCCTTATTATAGTAGCCAGGCCCTCCTTTTATAAAAGCTCAAGGGGTTACCACAATGGCTACAGTGTATCATACCTAACTCTGTCAAATTAGGACAAATGCATTAAATGCCTTCGTTAGGTGTCATTCTCCTCTTGCACCCTGGAACGAACCCCTGTCATTTTATGCCAGCGGTGTAACTACTCTTATTACTGCGACACAGACCGTGGCAGGTGGTGGGGTCATGGTAAAAGCGGGTGAGTCACCGCATGCAGAGCAACTCTCCCACCTGATCACCTCCCTACGTGCCACTCAGTGGCGGAGCCAGAACTTTTGTGAAGCCTACGCATATTTGAGCCTAACTGTCTAATCTACAAACCAAAATCGGGTGTTCGTATACATAACATCAAACTTTCAATGCACAAGTCCACATTAATGAAGCAGTGAAAATATAACCATAGAAATCATACAAATGTAATTTTAGAGTGACATAGTATAATATATACTCCCTCCATCTCAAAATAAGTGTCGGTGATTTTGTACTTAATTAGTGCACATTTTGAACTAAATCAATGACATTTTTTGAGACGGAGGGAGTATTTATTTAGTTTCATAGGCCGAAATGAAGTTGAGACTTGACACCATTAAGTTATAGAACCAGGCTTGCAACCAAACTCGTCATATTGCTGGCGGAAATATAACTATCTGAATTACCATTCAAATATCCTAGAAGACACTATAAGACAAAAATGGATTTGTAATTCACAAAAAATAAGTATTGTTATTTATGAATATATTCAAAATAGAGAGCTTGTAGCCATCTCACTAGGCAATATGGGATGGCGGTTGTGGCTCTACTTATGTTTTCAATTGCACACCACTCACATTTCCAGTGCCAAAAATCTCCTCATCTCTCAAATTTAATAATTTGAAATTTTAACATAAACTATCTAAAACAAAGCCCTAAGCAAAGGATTAAGCTCAAAGTGCTAATCATCCCCGATGACTAATTCCCCTTGCCGTGACCTCAAAATAAGTCAATTAATCTCACCTAATTAGAAGACGGGGACAAGCAGCCGCTGAGTTCCTCGGAATCATGGGTGGATGCTCTCCGGCTCCGCCCTCGCCGCCAACCACGCGCCCAGACCAGCCTCCACTCACTGACCATCTGTGTCTGTCGATCGAGGATGCCGCAGTTTCAAATAGAAGCTAAACGAACGGGGCGCAGCGCCGCTATTCCACGGCCCATGGTGAGTGGGCTGTCAGGGCTTGTGTGGTGGAGAATCATTGTTGCTTCTCGGGGCAAGGCGGATGATACGCGTTCCCGAGACGACGGAGTTGTTTCCGAAGGTTCTTCTCCTGAAGTGCTCTTGATGAGGTTTACAACCTTTTTGTTGGTGTGAGGGAGAAGTTAAGATTGATTATTTCTTCTCGATCACCTGCTTGGAGGTGTTCTTCAAATTAATATCACCGCATCTTGGAGACGAGAAGTAGTTAGTCTTGCCGGGGTGGTCGCTTGGTGACTTTCCCGGGAAGAGGGCTATTGTGACCCGTGTGCAGGCGGGTTCGTGGATACCCACTAGTCACGATACCGACAGTGGCCACCTAGCTCACAAACCATTGAGATTGCTAGTTTTGCTTCTTGTTGCTCTAGTCAATTATTGATTTACTCAATGTTGCAACTAGATAATCATCACGTTGTATAGCCCGACACGTTGCCATGCTATACTACAAGATCGAGGGCAGCATTTACGTTCATACATTGTTAGATGGTGGTTAAGGGGCACATTGCGTGAGACGACATGTGCAGATTCTGACTTGAGACTTGAGTATCGCTGAATTTGGAACCAATGAATACAAAATACTTATTGAACATCCAATTATCTCAGATGTAATATTTGCTTCTAACCTGTTTTTTTCCTATGTTTCTTTTTCTCGTTTTTGCTGGGTTCTTTTCTTTTATCCCTTTTTTGTTCCTCTTCCCTTTTGTTTTCTTAATTCATGGGTATATTTTTAATTTGTGAATATTGTTTAAAACAATTCAAAGTTTTAAAATTTATAATTATGAATGTTTTTAAGAATTGATGAACATGTTTTTACTTTCATCATTTTTATTTGAATTTACGAATATTTGAAAAATTATTATTTTCCAACATACAAAAACATTCTTGAATACTTTTCAACTTTAATAATATTTTTACAATTTTATGTACATTTTTGTTTAATCAATATTTTAAAAATTAAAAACAATCAATCCTGAGCCAAAAGAGCAACAACAGCAGCAAAAGCAAGCAAAAAAATAGAGAAGAGAGCTGGCGAGAGAGCGGACGGGTTACGAATGCTATATCACGCCTAGAGCGAGACTACCATCCGTATCGCCTGAAGACGTCGTGTGTCTGGGTTAGCCCGTTAGCATTGTTGCTTACTCGCTCGTTTTACATATGGTTTCCTCCTGAGTTTTGCTTTTTCGTTTTCTTTTATTTATTTTTCTACGGTTTTCCTTTTTTTCGGTCCTCTATTTTTCAACGTTTATCTTTGTTTCTTTCACAGTTCATAACGGTTTTTCTTTTATTTCTTTTTTATGTCTTCTTTCATATTCTGTTTTACTGGTTTTTTTGTGTAACCTTTTTGGGTTTTACAGGTTTTCTTTGTGCATTTTTTGTATACACCAGGAAGATTATTATATACACATTTAACATATTAGAAATACATGATAAGTAACCCTCAGAAAAAAGAAATACATGATTAGCAGTTTTTTAAACATATTTTTTATGCCTACTTTTTATAAACATTATATATTTTTTGCATGCATCAGGACCATTTTATATAAACACATTTAAAATTATCAAAACTCATGGTTAATATTTTTTTAGGTATATTTTGTATGCCTACTTTTTCCATACACATTCTACATTTTTTTATACCACGAACATTTTTAATATACATGATTAACTTTTTCCAAATACATAATCAACATTTCTGAAAAAAATTATATTGTGATGTCTACTTTTTTATGTACATTGTACCTTTTTAGTAAACACCAGAAAAAAATTATATACACATTTAAATTTGTTTAATGGGTGATTAAGGCTTTTAAAAAAATATGCAGACTTTAGTTTTTCTTTTCTTTCTTGTTTTTCCATATGCATTGTACATTGTTTAACAATTTTAGAATTTTTTTATTGCATGATGTTAGAATTTTTAATTGACGTTAGAATTTAAAACAAATTAGAAACTTATACTCGCTCTGATCCATTTTAATTGACGTTGTTTTACTAGAGCTTTAGTACAAAGTTATACTAAAGCAGCATCATTTAATATGGATCGAGGGACTAGTATCTGTTGATTTATACTTTTTCCATATGTATTGTACATTTTTAATACATTTTTTGTATACGTCAAAAACTGTTTTGCTATACACACCTAACACTATTTTAATGCATGGTCAACATTTGCAACTTTTGTATATAAACCGTAGACATACTCAGAATATTTTGAAATATAAGAAAAAGTAAAAGCTAAAACAAAAAAGTGAAAAGAAAATAAAGAAGGAAAGTGTTGAAGGCCTATGTCTGCATTGGGCCGACCCAATCGGGTAGCCGCCTTCAGCAAGCTGTCATGTTGTCTCGCTTCGAGATCACTAGTTAATGTGTACCCCGTGCGAAGGTCATTCCCATCTTTTTAGGTGCTCACAAGTGATGCTCTGCATGTGCGCCACTTTATAGCAACATATGAGTTTTTCTTTTATTCGTAGATTCGTTTATTCAAAACATTTTATTTGAACCGTGCATCCAATTCCGAATCGTTTTCACCTTTGATTTCGCGCCCCTAGATTTTTGAAACTAAATCCCATGTTAATAGATTTTGAAGAAACTTTTCTATGAAAAAAGGGCAAAAGGAAATAAATAGTCAGACGCATGTTTTTTGTACTTTTTCCCTTTTCGAGAGGAATAGTTGTGCTTTTCATGTAAGCAAAATTGTGCATCCACTAGATGCAAATATGTGCCTCTCACAGAAGAAAAAAATGTATTTTTTCTTTTCCGGGAGGCATGCCTTTCGCAAAGACAAATATGTGCCTCCACGAGAAGCAAATCTATGCCTCTTGTGGAAGCAAATCTATGCCTTCACAAGAAGCAAATCTGTGCTTCTCATGAAAGTAAAAAACTGTGTTTTTTTCTCTTTCGAATGCCTCTCGCTAACGTAAGTCTGTGCCTCCTTGACGGTGTCCTGGACTAGGGGGCCATGGCCCGGCTGGACCGATGTAGGGGCCAGACCACCGACCCATTAATGAGAAAGGACCTCAGAGGCCTTCAATGTGTGGCAATCGGGGACTTGGCGTGTACTTCAGTAAGATATATTAGATTTGGCATGTAATCCCTAGATGGCAACCGACCATGTGTAACCCTAGATACCCTTAGTGCCTATATAAACCGGAGGGTTTAGTACGTAGAGGCAAGTTTATACATTCATCGTCATCATACACCTAGGGTTTAGAGCACAACTTATGATTTCAAGGTAGATCAACTCTGTACTTTGATACATCCATAATATAAGCAAGAGCAGGACGTAGGGTTTAACCTCCGTAAAGAGGGTCCGAACCTGGGTAAACATTGTGTGTTCTTTCTTTTGTTATCCATCGATCTAATCAAATAGCTCGCCCCCCTACCTAAGGTCTGCCGATTTTGACACCGACATTGGTGCTTTCATTGAGAGCTCACTGTTTGATCATCAAGAGTTGATGGCTCGTCTACAGATTGATAGCAAAATTGGCTGCAGGGGCATCTTCACTCCCGGCCAGCTTTTCGCCTTTGGCAGCATGGTGCTGCATGCCGATCCATACGACCATCTAGGTCGTGTGGAGAACTTCACTCCAAACCAAGTCATCACATTCAAAAGCCCGGAGTACATCGCGGACACTTAAGGAGATCTGGTCCTTTCGAGATGGACCTCAGATCAGTACGACCCCTCTAGCACCAGAATCCCGCAGTTGGCTTACGATGGGATCCACCCTCCCCCAGAGCCGATCTTGGAGATAGACCCGGTGACCATTACATCCGGCTTCAACATTGGGTCCCCGGACGCTTTCCTTGAGCTGAGATTGTCTTTGAATCCGGCAACGCCGCTCGCGTCACCAGTGATTGATGTAGTAACCGCTCCTACCGACCAGGGATCAACCCCAGACGAGAAATAGGACGGCGCCACGTCAAGGAGCCCAGACAAACTATTTCAGATCAGCTCGACCTACAACCAAGTCCTCGACACCAAGCAGCTCTCGCATATAAAGCGAGGTGTTGGACCAAATCCAAAACCAGACAATCTCATTCGCCGTCTATGATAAGATCGGATGTAAAGCCAATGATCGAGAAATTTTTATCCCACCCACCACTCACCTAGTCGCCATGGTCGAAGACTTGACCAATGCACTCGACTATGGCTCTAACGAGGTCACTAACATGGACGAAGACGTTTGTGATACCTCGGGAGCAAGTCCACCCGCAGCCATACCCCATACAGGGAATTGGGCCGCAACGTCTACATATGACGTCTACATGGTCGACACTCCAAGAGACAAGTCTAAGGAGAAACCCAATGAAAACCACTAAACGTCGTCGCCCTAAAAGGCGATCCAAGGGTCACAACAGAAGCAGAAGCATGACTAGCACCTCGGGCATCACCGATAACAGTGCTGCCCGCGAAGCCGTTGAGAACCTAGGCGAGGACATTCCAGCCTTACGCACCCAATAGAACGGGCCCACTGGAACACCCGCGGAGGAAAACCTTGAAGACATGGGCACCTTCGACGGCGGGTCGGACAAGGATTACCTCCCAGAGTCCGAAGAGGATGTAAATTTCGGACCCGATGTTGTGGTTTTGTCACGGTAGATCTCCTCGGGAAAGGATTAAGTTCTGAAGCCATCGATGCGAGGTAGTAGCTTGAACGGGGTTGATCGAGATCAAGAGACACGGGTTTACCCGGGTTTGATCCCTCTCGGTGGACGTAATAGCCTACTTCCTTCTTGATTGATTATTGCTTGGGATTTGGGATCTCGATTACAAGGGTGCAACTTGGCTATCCTAGTACACGAGAGCTTGTAACTTAGTCTTTTTGGCTCAGGGGCTCCCCTTTATATACAGGTCGAGGCCCTGGGCTTACAATAGAGTCCAGCTCGTAATACAACTCGTGCCCTAGTCTGTCTCCTACTTATCTTAACTCGCAAGTAAGGGAGTTTCCTTTGTCTCCTCGTTGAGTCGGTGTCCCAGACATTGGGCCATAAGTGGGCCCGCTCCACGAGTCGCCCTCTGGGCCCTCAGCTTCTTGGCCATTGCGGCCCATAACCTATCCTTTGAGTCACCACTGGATAACCCGGCCCTAAACGGGCGGGTCATACTGTGGGGTTATATTGAGAGGATCGAGAAGAGGGGTCTAGAGGGGGTGATTAGACCCTTAACAAGCAAAAGTAGCAGTTTTTAGATTCTTCAAGTTAAGGTTGAGTTTTAGCACAAGTTTATGAAGAAAATATGCCCTAGAGGCAATAATAAAGTTATTGTTTATTTCATCATATCAGGATAAATGTTTATTATTCATGCTAGAATTGTATTAACCGGAAACATAATACATGTGTGAATACATAGACAAACATAGTGTCACTAGTATGCCTCTACCTGACTAGCTCGTTGATCAAAGATGGTTGAGTTTCCTAGCCATAGACATGAGTTGTCATTTGATTAACAGGATCACATCATTAGTAGAATGATGTGATTGACTTGACCCATTTTGTTGGCTTAGCACTTGATCGTCTTAGTTTACTGCTATTGGTTTCTCCATGACTTATACATGTTCCTATGACTATGAGATTATGCAACTCCCGATTAGCGGAGGAACACTTTGTGTGCTACCAAACGTCACAATGTAACTCGGTGATTATAAAGGTGCAAAACATGTGTCTCCGATGGTAGTTGTTGAGTTGGCATAGATCAAGAATAGGATTTGTCACTCCGATTGTCGGAGAGGTATCTCTGGGACCTCTCGGTAATGCACATCACTATAAGCCTTGCAAGAAATGCAACTAATGAGCTAGTTGCGGGATGATGCATTACAGAACGAGTAAAGAGAATTTACGGTAACGAGATTGAGCTAGGTATTGAGATATCGACGATCGAATCTTGGGCAAGTAACATACTGATAACAAAGGGAACAACGTATGTTGTTATGCGGTTTGACCGATAAAGATCTTCGTAGAACATGTAGGAACCAATATGAGCATCCAGGTTCCGCTATTGCTTATTGACCGGAGACGTGTCTCGGTCATGTCTACATAGTTCTCGAACCCGTAGGGTCCGCACGCTTAAAGTTCTATGACGATCGGTATTATGAGTTTATATGTTTTGATGTACCGAAGGTAGTTCGGAGTCCAGGATATGATCACGGACATGACAAGGAGTCTCAAAATGGCCGAGACTTAAAGATTGATATATTGGAAGCCTATATTTGGATATCGAAAGAGTTCCGGGTGAAATCAGGATTTTACCGAAGTGCCGGAGGGGTTACCGGAACCCCCCAGGGTTTAATGGGCCTTATTGGGCCCTAGTGGAGAGAGAGAGGGTCCGGCCAGGGCAGGCCGTGCGCCCCCCCTCTGGTCCGAATTGGACTAGGAAGGGGCGCAGCGCCCCCCTTTCCTTCTCCTTCTCCCCCTTCCTTTCCCCCTCCTAGTAGGAGTAGGAAAGAGGGGAGTCCTACTCCTAGTAGGAGGAGGACTCCTCCTCCTGGCGCTCCCTACAGGGCCGGCCAGCCTCTCCCCTTGCTCCTTTATATACGGGGGCAGGGGGCACCCTAGAACACACAAGTTGATCATTGATCTCTCCCAGGCGTGTGCGGTGCCCCCTCCACCATAATCCACCTCGGTCATACTGTAGCGGTTCTTAGGAGAAGCCCTGCGACGGTAGCTTCATCAACATCGTCACCACGCCGTCATGCTGACAAAACTCTCCCTCGAGCTCTAATGGATCATGAGTTTGCGGGACGTCACCGAGCTGAATGTGTGCTGAACGTGGAGGTAACGTACGTTCGATACTGAGGATCGGTCGATCATGAAGACGTACGGCTACATCAACCACGTTGTCATAATGCTTCCGCTTAACGGTCTACGAGGGACATGGACGACACTCTCTCCTCTCATTGCTATGCATCACCATGATCTTGCATGTGCGTAGGATTTTTTTTTTTGAAATTACGACGTTCCCCAACAGTGGCATCCGAGCCAGGTTTATGCGTAGATGTTATATGCACGAGTAGAACACAAGTGAGTTGTGGGCGATACAAGTCATACTGCTTACCAGCATGTCATACTTTGGTTCAGCGGTATTGTTGGATGAAGCGGCTCAGACCGACATTACGCGTACACTTACACGAGACTGGTTCTACCACGTGCTTTGCACACAGGTGGCTGATGGGTGTCAGTTTCTCCAACTTTAGTTGAACCGAGTGTGGCTACGCCTGGTCCTTGTGAAGGTTAAAACAACACTAACTTGATGAACTATCATTGTGGTTTTGATGCGTAGGTAAGAACGGTTCTTGCTCAGCCCGTAGCAGCCACGTAAAACTTGCAACAACAAAGTAGAGGACGTCTAACTTGTTTTTGCAGGGCATGTTTTGATGTGATATGGTCAGGACATGATGCTATATTTATAGTATGAGATGATCATGTTTTGTAACGGAGTTATCGGCAACTGGCAGGAGCCATATGGTTGTCGCTTTATTGTATGTAATGCAATCGCCCTGTAATTGCTTTACATTATCACTAAGCGGTAGCGATAGTCGTAAAAGCAATAGATGGTGAGACGACAACGATGCTACGATGGAGATCAAGGTGTCGCGCCGGTGACGATGGTGATCATGACGGTGCTTTGGAGATGGAGATCAAAGGCACAAGATGATGATGGCCATATCATATCACTTATATTGATTGCATGTCATGTTTATCCTTTATGCATCTTATTTTGCTTTGTTTGATGGTAGCATTATACGATGATCCCTCACTAAATTTCAAGGTAAAAGTGTTCTCCCTGAGTATGCACTGTTGCCAAAGTTTGTCGTGCCGAGACACCACGTGATGATCGGGTGTTGTAAGCTCAACGTTCATCTATAACAAGTGTAAGACAGTTTTGCACACGCAGAATACTCGGGTTAAACTTGACGAGCCTAGCATATGCAGATATGGCCTTGGAACACTGAGACCGAAAGGTCGAGCGTGATTCATATAGTAGATATGATCAACATAGAGATGTTCACCATTGAAAACTACTCCATCTCACATGATGATCGGTTATGGTTTAGTTGATATGGATCATGTGATCACTTAGATGATTAGAGGATGTCTATCTAAGTGGGAGTTCTTAAGTAATATGATTAATTGAACTTAAATTTATCATGAACTTAGTACCTGATAGTATTTTGCTTGTCTATGTTATTGTAGATAGATGGCCCGTGTTGTTGTTCCGTTGAATTTTAATGTGTTCCTTGAGAAAGCAAAGTTGAAAGATGATGGTAGCAATTACACGGACTGGGTCCGTAACTTGAGGATTATCCTCATTGCTGCACAGAAGAATTACATCCTAGAAGCACCGCTAGGTGCCAGGCCTGCTGCAGATGCTACTAGTGACGTTAAGAACGTCTGGCAGAGTAAAGATGATGACTACTCCATAGTTCAGTGTGCCATGCTTTACGGCTTAGAACCGGGACTTCAAAGACATTTTTAACGTCATGGAGCATATGCGATGTTCCAGGAGTTGAAGTTTATTTCAAGCAAATGTCCCAGATTGAGAGATATGAAGTCTCCAATAAGTTCTACAGCTGCAAGATGGAGGAGAATAGTTCTGTCAGTGAACATATACTCAGAATGTTTGGGTATCATAACCACTTGACTCAACTGGGAGTTAATCTTCCTGTTGTTAGTGTCATTGACAGAGTTCTTCAATCACTGCCACCAAGCTACAAGAGCTTCGTGATGAACTATAATATGGAAGAGATGAATAAGACAATTCCCGAGCTCTTCGCAATGCTAAAGGCGACAGAGGTAGAAATCAAGAAGGAGCATCAAGTGTTGATGGTCAACAAGACCACCAGTTTCAAGAAAAAGGGTAAAGGGAAGAAAAAGGGGAACTTTAAAAAGAATGGCAAATAAGTTGCTGCTCAAGAGAAGAAACCCAAGTCTGGACCTAAGCCTGAGACTGAGTGCTTCTACTGCAAAAGGACTGGTCACTGGAAGCGGAACTGCCCCAAGTATTTGGCGGATAAGAAGGATGGCAAGGTGAACAAAGGTATATGTGATATACATGTTATTGATGTGTACCTTACTAGAGCTCGCAGTAGCACCTGAGTATTTGATACTGGTTCTGTTGCTAATATTTGCAACTCGAAAGAGGGACTACGGATTAAGCGAAGACTGGCTAAGGACGAGTTGACGATGCGCGTGGGAAATGGTTCCAAAGTCGATGTGATCGCCGTCGGCACGCTACCTCTACATCTACCTTCGGGATTACTTTTAGACCTGAATAATTGTTATTTGGTGCCAGCGTTAAGCATGAACATTATATCTGGATCTTGTTTGATGCGAGACAGTTATTCATTTAAATATGAGAATAATGGATGTTCTATTTATATGAGTAATATCTTTTATGGTCATGCACCCTTGAAGAGTGATCTATTTGTGTTGAATCTTGATAGTAGTGATACAGATATTCATAATGTTGAAGACAAAAGATGCAGAGCTGATAATGATAGTGCAACTTATTTGTGGCACTGCCATTTGGGTCATATTGGTGTAAAGCGCATGAAGAAACTCCATACTGATGGACTTCTGGAATCACTTGATTATGAATCACATGGTACTTGTGAACCATGCCTCATGGGAAAGATGACTAAAACGCCGTTCTCCGGAACAATGGAGCAAGCAACAGATTTATTGGAAATCATACATACTAATGTACGTGGTTTGATGAATACTGAGGCTCGCGGCGGGTATCATTATTTTCTCACCTTCAAAGATGATTTGAGCAGATATGGGTATATCTACTTAATGAAGCATAAATCTTAAACATTTGAAAAGTTCAAAGAATTTCAGAGTGAAGTGGAAAATCATTGTAATAAGAAAATAAAGTTTCTACAATCTGATCATGGAGGAGAATATTTGAGTTACGAGTTTGGTCTACATTTGAAACAATGCAGAATAGTTTCGCAACTCACGCCACCCGGAACACCACAGCGTAATGGTGTATCCGAACATCGTAATCGTACTTTACCGGATATGGTGTAATCTATGACGTCTCTTAATGATTTATCGCTATCATTTTGGGGCTATGCTTTAGAGACAGCTACATTCACGTTAAATAGGGCACCATCGAAATCCGTTGAGACGACGCCTTATGAACTGTGGTTTGGCAAGAAACCAAAGTTGTCGTTTCTTAAAGTTTGGGGCTGCGATGCTTATGTGAAAAAGCTTCAACCTGATAAGCTCGAACCCAAATCGGAGAAATGTGTCTTCATAGGATACCCAAAGGAGACTGTTGGGTACACCTTCTATGTGGCACCCCAGCTCAGAGAAACTGGAGCGCCCCGTATTCCAGCCCAGAGATCGAGGAAAAGTCTCTGGAATACGGCACTGCTTGACATAGAACAAATCAGCTCTTATTACAAGAATAATAATACAAGGGTATGATGTTACAAAGAAGCACATCAGCACGGCGACACTACGCCTGCGATACTACACTTGCTCTATGCTAGCAGCAGAACAACTCGTAGCAGCGGAATACTTCTAGCAGCGGAACAACTCGTAGCAGCGGAATACTTCTAGCAGCGGAACAACGACGAAGGTGGTGAACTCCACTCCGCACGGAATCTGGCTGGGACACGATCTAGTTCGCACGCACGGCAACCTCGACAAGCAATCAAGCAATCATGGCATCACCTGCAATCTGGCATGACATGCCAGGTCAGTACATTGAATGTACTTGCAAGCTCACAACAACCATAAACATCAAGGCAAGACAATAACATAGCATTAACAGGTTAAATAATTAACAACTACCATGATGAAGCAACTACTAAGCATGGTATGAAACTAATACAATACTGATAAATCACCATCTCAGATCTCCATAACCATATCTCTCTTGGCTAACCGTCCAAGCAATATACCATCTCGATCACCTCGTGATCAAAACCAAACGGTGATCATTCACGGATCACAAATGGACCAACCTCGTGGTCTTAGATCGGGTTACCTTGTAACCAAACGGTGATCTTTTCGGCCATCACAACCATGACCAACACTTGGTCTCAAACGGTGATCTTTCCGGCGATCACTACCATGACCAACACTTGGTCTCCAACATCATCATCAACATCCTACCAATCTGTACTGCTCAACGTATCAACATATAAATCACCTATAAGTCATTCTGTCATGTGAGTGTTGATCGAACGGTGTGACCTAGTACGTACCCATGCCCATGACCGAGGACGCGGCTATCGGTAGTTTAAACAAACACACTCTGCAGAGGTAGCGCACTTTACCCACACCATGGAACCCATGGCCTCGGACTCCCATTCGGGTGGACCAACGACGTTTCGACAAAACCGATATACTGCCATGACACTCTCCCGGCCACTCCGACCAACACCCCCTTTGGGTTCAGTCCTGGGTGGCCCCGTGCCTACCAAAGGCACCAACGGCCACCGTCGTGGCAACAAAAAACGGTCCCAAACAAGGACAAAAGCGTGCAAAATCCAACTACGGGCACACAAGGCTTATGTCCGCCTACTTGATCAGGGTAGCGCGCGCCCATAACCTTCCCTCGTTGGAGGCATCGGCAAGAGACACGGCAATAGCATCGCATTAGGGCCTTCCCATAAAGGAAAATGTGGTTGCATTGGAGAAATCCCGGTTCGGTGGCACCTGACCAACTTAATGACAGAATTCATCCCCAAAAATATAACTGTGATAACTGATACACCGATATCAACTATCAAACTATAACCCAAGTCATAGCAATATCCAACAAATAATCCAAAGCTTAATATCGTCATATCAAAATACTCCGAGGACAGTATAACACTACTATCATGATGAATCCAAGAACGATAATACTACCACTCAAATATCAAGAACTAACTATCCAGCTATGATCCACATGCAAGCATCATCTCCATCATCATACTCCAAAACATAATATCAACTAGTATCATGATGAAACTAACACTAGCCACTAATAATCCAAAGGCAACATGATATCCACAGTAATACTCCAAAATAATACTAGATACCATCATGAAAATAACCATAATAGCCACTAAGAATCCAAAGGCACATGTCATCCACATAATCATCAAAACATAAGTCCTAGAACTTGAAGCAATATCATGGCAATAACAAGATCAAAATAATACTCCGATAAATGCCATGAACAAGATCACATGTAGCTAAAGCAATATTTTAAATAAGTTTAAATAAATAAACCATGTCATTGCATTGCAATCATGCAAATGGAGGGTGTGGCTTGCCTGGGGTGGAAGAAAGCACCGGGAGAAAGTGCGAGAAGCTCGCGGAAAGATTTGCCGGAAACAGTTCTCTCTTGGAGGGGCTGTTTACGTGCAAGGGCAAAAAGGTCATTTCAAGAATATTAACACATGATGAAAGTGATATCAACTGAACGGGCTCGACGAGACAAAGAAGTGGGCTTTAGAATCACCTCATTTGGAGTTGTGGGCAAAAAGATATGAAGGTTTTTCTGCTAGGGACCTATCTATAAAGAAATCATCACAAACAGACCCTTAGATGGAAAAACAGAACAGGCCTTTGGCCGAATATGCTTTCCAACTAAGAAAACATAAACAGGATCGAAGCAGAGCGAAAGTACGGTTTTGGAAAGGGAATACGTATTCCTGTGGAATACACTTCCACTTATCCTAGTCAGCAGAGACAGGGCCGGGCTAGGTGATGCTGACGGGCGGGTCCCGCGGGCGTTGATTCTCTCCTCCCGCCTCCTCCTTCTTCTCCCCCGACACCGCACGTAGAGCCAAGGAGAGGCGCCGGCGCTGGCGCATGTTCTGGCAGCTCCGGCCATCTCTCGAGGAGATCCGGCCATGGATGAGCTCAGCGGAGCACGACGCATCATCTCGGACCATCTCCGGCCGGCTAGGAAGGCCGAAGCGTTGGCTGCTTCGAGGCCGGCGGGCGGAGGTCTTCGGGCGCCGGTGAGCTTGCGGAAAGGGGCCACCAGAGAAGAAGGAGAGATGCAGGGGAGGTTCGTGGGGGACTAGGTGGGTCTCTGGTGGTGGTAGAAGGAGGGGAGGGGCTCGACTCCGGGCGAATTTAGCCGGAGCACTAGGTGGCCATGGTGGCCTATAGCAACGAGGAGGGGCTTTGGAGCTTGGGCGAGAGGCTGGGCGGGATCCGGGGAGTGGTGTGAGGCTGGTGGTGAGCTCGAACGAGACCGGGGTAGGCTATATATAGGCAGGGCGAGGAGGGGAGGCCGCGGACGCGTGGCCGTGGCTCGGGTGCCGCCGCTCGCATCCGGCCACGCGCTGGCGACGACATCGATCATGGGAGGACGCAGGATCACGACGAGGGAGGTGCAGACGAGCAATAGTAGAGCACATGGTAGGAGGGGCCGAGGGGCACAGAGGAGAAGCTGCCGAATGCCATTAAAGCCTTGTCGGCTACAGCTCGCTCGTGGGTGCGCAGCGACTAGCACCGATAGAGAAGCGGACGGAGGGGGAAATGGCTCCAGGAGGACGGCGATGACACGGGGAACACGGTAGACAGGCCCGTGCTCGCTGAGACGCCGAACAGAGAAGGGGCCCGAGCAAGAAGACGTTGTGGGCGCGGCCAGTGTGTGCCAAAGTGGTGGTCACCGCACGCACTGGTGCACACAGTGCCACACTTTCACCCAAATGGTGTCTGGGGTTTAGTCCTTCCTGGGTAGGTTCCAACTGCGTTGGTAGATCGGTCAAAGACTCCGTGTTGAAATGGTAAGTGAGATCTGAAGTTTACTGCTGTAAACTTGATCATGAAACAGTGATAAACTGAGGTGAGGTTAGAGGTAAATGAGTTGTCTGGTAGATTTATGTTAGGAAGGACTATAGTCCTGGTAATTATGGAGGGGTTTGGATCAAGGATCATTACAGTTGCTTAACAACTGCATAAATTGGTCCAGAAACAAGAACATGAATAAGCACTCACATGGTGCATCAACTTCAGCCCAACTTTGGCAAGTCTTGATGCTTTGGTCATACAATGATGCTGTAAAAATTTCATGCCAATTGGATTCACCAAAATGATACTTCCTTCACAGCTATCTTCACTGACCAGAATCTTGCAATAATTCTAGAGAAATATTGGCTAAGTTAAATGGTGCCAAATTTGGTGGAGAGAATTTATTTTGGTAGGAGAACCATCTGGTAATTTATCAGGGGTTTTGAAGCAATATAAAATGCACTTGCTTCACAACCTGAAAATTTTACTAGAAGCAAAGATTTGGTCATGTGCTCACATAGATCAAGGTATGGAGCTGAAATTAGGAGGAGTGTGCTAATATGAGAACATGAAGGAGTTTACAAAATTTAAACTCATTTGGATAACCTTATCTAGTACTTCCTTCACAATGACTTATATCTGATAGAAAGTTTGAAAAATTGCTGAGGAAGATTGACTAGGCAAATAAAGTTGAATTTTGGCATGAGGCAATGATTTTGACATAAGAGAATTCCCAAAAGATTTGGGAGCAATCAGCAAAGGATAGGTGGCACTTCCTTCACAAAGTGCCCCTCTGGACAGAAATGAAGAATAATTATTGGGGAATTATTCTTGGGCAAGGACAGGAAAGTTTGGGCATATTTGAGCAACTTATGACCCAAAGAAATTATGAGAATTATTTGGGATTTTTTTTATGGACAGAAATATGGGTTGCTTCACAACCTAGGGCAGACGGGGTTATTCCTTGAATAGAAAAAGGAATATTCCTGAGAAAAAGAAATTAGTGTTTGGTCAAGCAGTGGACTGACATGATCTTGGAAAAGTTTTTAGGATGATGAGCCACTTGGGAGGGGGAATGAGGATGATTTCCCAGGTGGCAAGGCCACAGAACCACTCCAAAAAGAAAAACAGAGCAAAAATCAAATAAATCAAAAGAAAAAGGAAAGGGCCAAAAACCAGGCTGTTACATTCTATCACAGACCCGAAGGCAAGGCATTCTTTACTAAGAATGGATCCTTTCTAGAAAAGGAGTTTCTCTCGAAAGAAGTGAGTGGGAGGAAAGTAGAACTTGATGAGGTAACTATACCTGCTCCCTTATTGGAAAGTAGTTCATCACAGGAACCGGTTCTTGTGACACCTACACCAATTAGTGAGGAAGCTAATGATAATTATCATTAAACTTCAGATCAAGTTACTACCGAACCTCGTAGGTCAACCAGACTAAGATCCACACTAGAGTGGTACAGTAATCCTGTTCTGGAAGTCATGTTACTTGACCATGATGAACCTACGAACTATGAAGAAGCGATGGTGGGCCCGGATTCCGCAAAATGGCTTGAGGCCATGAAATCTGAGATGGGATCCATGTATGAGAACAAAGTATGGACTTTGGTTGACTTCCCGATGATTGGCAAGCCATCGAGAATAAATGGATCTTCAATAAGAAGACTGACGCTGACGGTAATGTTATTGTCTACAAAGCTCGACTTGTTGCGAAAGGTTTTCGATAAGTTCAAGGAGTTGACAACGATGAGACTTTCTCACCCGTAGCGATGCTTAAGTCTGTCTGAATCATGTTAGCAATTGCCGCATTTTATGATTATGAAATTTGGCAAATGGATGTCAAAACTGCATTCCTGAATGGATTTCTAGAAGAAGAGTTGTATATGATGCAACCGGAAGGTTTTGTCGATCCAAAGGGAGCTAACAAAGTGTGCAAGCTCCAGTGATCCATTTATGGACTGGTGCAAGCCTCTCACAGTTGGAATAAACATTTTGATAGTGTGATCAAAGCATATGGTTTTATACATACTTTTGGAGAAGTCTGTATTTACAAGAAAGTGAGTGGGAGCTCTATAGCATTTCTAATATTATATGTGGATGACATATTGCTGATTGGAAATGACATAGAATTTCTGGATAGCATAAAAGGATACTTGAATAAGAGTTTTTTAATGAAAGATCTCGAAGAAGCTGCTTATATATTGGGTATCAAGATCTATAGAGATAGATCAAGAAGCTTAGTTGGACTTTCACAAAGCACATACCTTGATAAAGTTTTGAAAAAGTTCAAAATGGATCAAGCAAAGAAAAAGTTCTTGCATGTGTTACAAGCTGTGAAGTTGAGTAAGACTCAATGCCCGACCACTGCAGAAGATAGAGAGAAAATGAAAAGTGTTCCCTATGCTTCAGCCATAGGCTCTATCATGTATGCAATGTTGTGTACCAGACCTGATGTGTGCCTTGCTATTAGTTTAGTAGGGAGCTACCAATGTAATCCAGGAGTGGATCACTAGACAGCGGTCAAGAACATCCTGAAATACCTGAAAATGACTACGGATATGTTTCTCGTTTATGGAGGTGACAAAGAGCTCGTCGTAAATGGTTACATCGATAAAAGCTTTGACACTGATCCGGACGATTCTAAATCGCAAACCGGATACGTGTTTATATTGAAAGGTGGAGCTGTCAGTTGGTGCAGTTCTAAACAAAGCGTCGTGGCGGGATCTACGTGTGATGCAGAGTACATAGCTGCTTCAGAAGCAGCAAATGAAGGAGTCTGGATGAAGGAGTTCATATCCGATCTAGGTGTCATACCTAGTGCATCGGGTGCAATGAAAATCTTTTGTGACAATACAGGTGCAATTGCCTTGGCAAAGGAATCCAGATTTCACAAGAGAACCAAGCACATCAAGAGACACTTCAATTCCATCTGGTATCAAGTCCAGGTGGGAGACATAGAGATATTCAAGATACATACGGATCTGAATGTTGCAGACCCGTTGACTAAGCCTCTTCCACAAGCAAAACATGATCAGCACCAAGACTCCATGGGTGTTAGAATCATTACTGTGTAATCTAGATTATTGACTCTAGTGCGAGTGGGAGACTGAAGAAAATATGCCCTAGAGGCAATAATAAAGTTATTATTTATTTCCTCATATCATGATAAATGTTTATTATTTATGCTAGAATTGTATTAACTGGAAACATAATACATGCGTGAATACATAGACAAACATAGTGTCACTAGTATGCCTCTACTTGACTAGCTCGTTGATGAAAGATGGTTGAGTTTCCTAGCCATAGAGATGAGTTGTCATTTGATTAACGGGATCACATCATTAGTAGAATGATGTGATTGACTTGACCCATTTTGTTAGCTTAGCACTTGATCGTTTTAGTTTACTGATATTGCTTTCTTCATGACTTATACATGTTCCTATGACTATGAGATTATGCAACTCCCAATTACCGGAGGAACACTTTGTGTGCTACCAAACATCACAATGTAACTGGGTGATTATAAAGGTGCTCTACAGGTGTCTCCGATGGTACTTGTTGAGTTGGCATAGATCAAGAATAGTATTTGTTACTCCGATTGTCGGAGAGGTATCTCTGGGTCCTCTCGGTAATGCACATCACTATAAGCCTTGCAAGCAATGCAACTAATGAGCTAGTTGTGGGATGATGCATTACAGAACAAGTAAAGAGACTTGCCGGTAACGAGATTGAGCTAGGTATTGAGATACCGACGATCGAATCTCGGGGAAGTAACATATCGATGACAAAGGGAACACCGTATGTTGTTATGCGGTTTGACCGATAAAGATCTTCGTAGAATATGTAGGAACCAATATGAGGATCCATGTTCCGCTATTGGTTATTGACCGGAGACGTGTCTTGGTCATGTCTACATAGTTCTCGAACCCGTAGGGTCCGCACGCTTAAAGTTCTGTGACAATTGGTATTATGAGTTCGTATGTTTTGATGTACCAAAGGTAGTTCGGAGTCCCAGGTATGATCACGGACATGACAAGGAGTCTTGAAATGGCCGAGACATAAAGATTGATATATTGGAAGCCAACATTTGGACATCGGAAGAGTTCCGGGTGAAATCAGGATTTTACCGGAGTGACGGAGGGGTTACCGGAACCCCCCAGGGGTTAATGGGCCTTGTTGGGCCCTAGTGGAGAGAGAGGGGTCGGTCAGGGCAGGCCATGCGCCCCCTCCCCCTCTAGTCCTAATTGGACTAGGAAGGGGGGCGGCGCCCCCCTTTCCTTCTCCACCTTCCTTCCCCCTCCTAGTAGGAGTAGGAAAGAGGGGAGTCCTACTCCTACTAGGAGGAGGACTCCTCCTCCTGGCGCGCCCTACAGGGCCGGCCGGCCTCCCCATTGCTCCTTTATATACGGGGGCAGGGGGCACCCTAGAACACACAAGTTGATCATTGATCTCTCCCAGCCGTGTGTGGTGCCCCCTCCACCATAATCCACCTCGGTCATACTGTAGCGGTGCTTAGGAGAAGCCCTGCGAGGGTAGCTTCATCGACATCGTCACCACGCCGTCGTGCTGACGAAACTCTCCCTCGAGCTCTATTGGATCGTGAGATCGCGGGACGTCACCGAGCTGAACGTGTGCAGAACGCGGAGGTGTTGTACGTTCAGTACCGAGGCTCAGTCGATCGTGAAGACGTACGACTACATCAACCGCGTTGTCATAACGCTTCCGCTTAACGGTCTATGAGGGTACGTGGAAGACACTCTCTCCTCTCGTTGCTATGCATCACCATGATATTGCGTGCGCGTAGGAATTTTTTTGAAATTACTGCATTCCCCAACAGTTTAAGCATTCACAATACATTTCAAGCAAGCATAACAAGAGTATATGCGGCGGAAAGAGTAAAGCATGCATTGCAAGTAAGTAAAGGGGTGGGATTGGAGTTTGCAAATGCAATGAAGACATGGAGACTTTTGGCATGCTTCCAATAGGTGGTGCTATAGTACATCGTTGATGGAGACTTCAACCCACGAAGAGTAACGGCTGTGTGAGTCCACGGAGGGCTCCACCCATGAAGGGTCCACGAAGAAGCAAACCTTGTCTATCCCACCATGGCCATCGTCCACAAAGGACTTGCCTCACTTGGGTAGATCTTCTCGAAGTAGGTGATCTCCTTGCCCTTACAAATTTCTTGGTTCAATTCCACATCTTGACAGAGGCACCCAAGCGACACCTGACCAATCTAGGAGACACCACTCTCCAAAAGGTAATAGATGGTGTGTTGATGATGAACTCCTTGATCTTGTGCTTCAAATGATAGTCACCCCAACACGCAACTCTCTCACACAATTTTGTATATGGTGGAAAGATGATTTGAGTGGAAAGCAACTTGGGGAAGGCTAGAAATCAAGATTCTTGCGGTAGGATTGGAATATCTTGATCTCAACACATGAGTAGGTGGTTCTCTCTCAAAAATGTATGGTGGAAGTGTAGGAGCGTTCTGATGGCTCTCTCACATATATAGCCTCCACACAAAATCCAACAGTTACACACATTTAACCCATCTCGGTGAGACCGAGTAGCTAAACTCAGAGGGACCGATGAAGGAAATGTGCCCTAGAGGCAATAATAAAGTTGTTATTTATATTTCTTATATCATGATAAATGTTTATTATTCATGCTAGAATTGTATTAACCGAAAACTTGATACATGTGTGGATACATAGACAAAACACAGTGTCCCTAGTATGCCTCTACTAGACTAGCTCGTTAATCAAAGATGGTTAAGTTTCCTAACCATAGACATGTGTTGTCATTTGATGAACGGGATCACAACATTAGGAGAATGATGTGATGGACAAGACCCATCCGTTAGCTTAGCATAATGATTGTAAGTTTTATTTCTATTGCTTTCTTCATGACTTATACATATTCCTTTGACTATGAGATTATGCAACTCCCGAATACCGGAGGAATACCTTGTGTGCTATCAAACGTCACAATGTAACTGGGTGATTATAAAGATGCTCTACAGGTATCTCCGAAGGTGGTTTTTGGGTTGGCATAGATCAAGATTAGGATTTGTCACCCCGAGTATTGGAGAGGTATGTCTGGGCCCTGTAGGTAATGCACATCATGATAAGCCTTGCAAGCAATGTGACTATTGAGTTAGTTGCAGGATGATGTATTACGAAACGAGTAAAGAGACTTGCCGGTAACAAGATTGAACTAGGTATGAAGATACCGACGATCGAATCTCGGGCAAGTAACATACCGATGACAAAGAGAATGACGTATGTTGTCATTACGGTTTGACCGATAGAGATCTTCGTACAATATATAGGAACCAATATGAGCATCTAGGTTCCGCTATTGGTTATTGACCGGAGAGGTGTGTCGGTCATGTCTACATAGTTCTCAAACCCGTAGGGTCCGCACGCTTAATGTTCGATGACGATTTGTATTATGAGTTATGTGATTTGTTGACCGAAGATTGTTCGGAGTCCCAGATGAGATCACAGACATGACGAGGAGTCTCGAAATGGTTGAGAGGTAAAGATTGATATATTGGATGATAGTATTCGGACACCGAAAGTGTTTTAGAAAGTATCAGGTACGTATCGGAGTACCGGGGGGTTACCGGAACCCTCGGGGGAAGATATGGGCCATAGGAGGGAGGCAGCCAACCCACAAGGGGTGCCCCCCCAAGGGAGGAGTCCGAATTGGACCAGGGGAGGGGGTGCGGCCCCCTTTCCTTCTCCTTCTCCCTCTCCTCCCCCCTTTCCCCCTCCGATAAAAGGAGGGGGGCAGATTGGACTAGGAGCCCAAGTGGGACTCCTCCCACTTGGGGCGTCCTAGGGCTGGCATCCTCCCCTCTCCCTCCTTTATATACGGGGGCAGGGGGTGCCTCTAACAGACATCAATTATTCCTAGCAGTGTGCCGCGCCCCCTCCACCGTTTACTACTCCGGTCATAATGTCGTAGTGCTTAGGCAAAGCCCTGCGCGGATCACTTCACCATCACCATCACCACGCCGTCGTGCTGATGAAACTCTCCCTTGACACTTTGCTGGATCAAGAGTTCGAGGGACGTCATTGAGCTGAACGTGTGCAGAACTCGAAGGTGCCATACGTTCGGTGCTTGATCAGTTGAATCGAGAAGTCGTTCGACTACATCAATCGCATTAAACTAACACTTCTGCTTTAGGTCTATGAGGGTACATGGACAGACTCTCCCACTCTCGTTGCTATGCATCTCCTAGATAGATCTTGCATGATCGTAGGAAATTTTTCGAAATTGGATGCCACATTACCCAACAGTGGCATCCGAGCCAGGTCTATGCGTAGATGATATGCACGAGTAGAACACAAAGAGTTGTGGGTGGTGATAGTCATACTTCTTACCAACAATGTCTTATTTTGATTCGGTGGTATTGTTGGATGAAGCGGCCCGAACCAACGTTACATAACCACGTTCATGAGACTGGTTCCACCGACAGACATGCAACTGGTTTTGCATAAAGGTGGATGGCGGGTGTCCGTTTCTCCATCTTTAGTTGAATCGAATTTGAATGCGGCCGGTCCTTGTTGAAGGTTAAAACAACAAACTTGATAAATCACCGTTGTGGTTTTGTTGCATAGGTAAGAACGGTTCTTGCTAGAAGCCTGTAGCAGCCACGTAAAACTTGCAACAACAAAGTAGAGGACGTCTAACTTGCTTTTGCAGGGCATGGTGTGATGTGATATGGTCAAAACATGATGTGATATACGTTGCTGTATGAGATGATCATATTTTGTAAAAGTTATCGGCAACTGGCAGGAGCCTTATGGTTGTCACTTTATTGTATGAAATGCAAACGCCATGTAATTGATTTACTTTATCACTATGTGTTAGCGATAGTTGTAGAAGCAATAGTTGGCGAGACGACAATGATGCTACGATGGAGATCAAGGTGTCAAGCCGATGATGATGGAGATCATGACGGTGCTTTAGATATGGAGATCAAAGGTACAAGATGATGATGGCCATATCATGTCACATATTTTGATTTCATGTGATGTTTATCTTTCATGCATCTTATTTTGCTTAGTTCAGTGGTAGCATTATAAGATGATCCATCACTAAAATTTCAAGGTATAAGTGTTCTCCCTGAGTATGCACCGTTGCAATAGTTCGTCGTGCCGAGACACCACGTGATGATCGGGTGTGATAAGCTCTACGTTCACATACAACGGGTGCAAGATAGTTTTGCACATGCAGAATACTCGGGTTAAACTTGACGAGCCTAGCATGTACAGACATGGCCTCAGAACACTGGAGGCTGAAAGGTCGAACTTGAATCATATAGTAGATATGATCAACATAGAGATGTTCACCATTGAAAACTAGTCTATCTCACATGATGATTAGACATGGTTTAGTTGATATGGATCACGTGATCATTTAGATGACTCAAGGGATGTCTATCTAAGTGGGAGTTCTTAAGTAATATGATTAATTGAACTTAATTTATCATGAACTTAGTCTTGCTAGTATTTGCATATCTATGTTATAGATAAATACTCACGTATAGCTCCCTGATACGTCTCCATCGTAACTACTTTTCCAAACACTTTTGCCCTTGTTTTGAACTCTAACTTGCATGATTTGAATGGAACTAACCCGGACTGATGTTGTTTTTAGCAAAATTGCCATGGTGTTATTTTTGCGCATAAATAAAAGTTCTCGGAATGACCTGAAAATCAACGGAGATTATTTTTCGAATATATAAAAAATACTAGAAGAAGAATCCACATCAGGGGGCCCACACCCTCTCCACGAGGGTGGGGGCACGCCTACCCCCCTGGGAACGCCCCTGCCTCGTGGGCCCCCTGACGCTCCACCGACCTCAACTCCAACTCCATATATTCGTGTTCGGGGAGAAAAAAATCATGGAGAAGGATTCAACGCGTTTTATGATACGGAGCCCCCGCCAAAGCCTAAACTCTCTCGGGAGGGCTGATCTGGAGTCCGTTCGGGGCTCCGGAGAGGGGAATCCGTCGCCATCGTCATCGTCAACCTTCCTCCATCACCAATTTCATGATGCTCACCACCATGTGTGAGTAATTCCATCGTAGGCTTGCTGGACGGTGATGGGTTGGATGAGATTTATCATGTAATGGAATTAGTTTTGTTAGGGTTTGATCCCTAGTATCCACTATGTTCTGAGGTTGATGTTGCTATGACTTTGGTATGCTTAATGCTTGTCACTAGGGCCCGAGTGCCATGATTTCAGATCTGAACCTATTATGTTTTCATGAATATATGTGAGTTCTTGATCCTATCTTGCAAGTCTATAGTCACCTATTATGTGTTATGATCCGTTAACCCCAAAGTGACAATAATCGGGACCATTACCGGTGATGACCGTAGTTTGAGGAGTTCATGTATTCACTATGTGTTAATGCTTTGGCCCGTACTCTATTAAAAGGAGGCCTTAATGTCCCTTAGTTTCCAATAGGACCCCGCTGCCACGGGAGGGTAGGACAAAAGATGTCATGCAAGTTCTTTTCCATAAGCACGTATGACTATATTCGGAATACATGCCTACCTTACATTGATGAACTGGAGCTAGCTCTATGTCACCCTATGTTATAACTGTTGCATGATCAATCGCATCTGACATAATTCTCCATCATCGATCCAATGCCTACGAGCTTTTCATATATTGTTCTTCGCTTATTTACTTTTCCGTTGCTACTGTTACAATCACTATAAAACCAAAAATATTACTTTCGCTACCGTTACCACTACTATCATATTACTTTGCTACTAAACACTTTGCTGCAAATACTAAGTTTCCAGGTGTGGTTGAATTGACAAATCAGCTGCTAATACTTGAGAATATTCTTTGGCTCCCCTTGTGTCGAATCAATAAATTTGGGTTGAATACTCTACCCTCGAAAACTGTTGCGATCCCCTATTGGAAAATTTTCAACAATCACTATTGGAGGTTTTGAATTTCCTCTTCCTACTGTCAAGAAGAAATATGATATTCTTATTATTGGGGATGTGCATATCCCCGTTGAGGTAACCTAATGTTATTCGAAAATTCTCCGGTTTCATGTTATTTGAAATGAGTTTGTTAACAAGACCTGGTCAACCTTGTAGTGGATTCCTTTTGATGAGCATGATATGGATGAATTTAGAAAACACAACTCTCTGTTCCCTCTTTTTACTTTCTGTCATTTATATTAAATAAAGCAAAAATAGTATTTTTCTGTCTATTTTCTGAATTATCCATGCAATGAAAAATACCCTGAAAATAAAAGTTCTCCAAATGCCCTGAAATTTAAATATGATTTTTTTTCTAGAATATTAGAGAATATCTGGCACTGAGAACACAACAGGGGAGCAGCCACGTGCCCACGAGGGTGGAGGACGCGCCCACCCCTTGGGCGCGCCCCTACCTCATGGAGCCCACGTGGCTCCCCTCCAGTTATCCTAGCCACCACACACTCCTTCCTCCCAAAAAATCACTTGCCAGCTCAAACCCGAGTTCTTGCTCATCTTGCTGCCATTTTCGATCTCCTTGCTCAAAGCTCCTCTCACAAAACTGCTTTGGGGGATTGTTCTTTGGTATGTGACTCCTCCAATGGTCCAATTAGTTTTTGTTCTAGTGCTTTATTCTTTGCAAATTTTTGCTGCTTAGGTGACCTTGTTCTTGAGCTTGCATGTCAAATTTATGTTGTCAAAAGTAGTTTTAATGCATGATATAGCCTCTGGGCACTTGTAGGAGTAGTTGCTATCAATCTTGTTGAGTTTTGTTCACTTTTATTTTTGAGTTACTAAAAATTTCAGAAATTTTCCAGAGGAAGAAATATGTTTAGGAAAATGTACCGAGGTGGTTCCTCAAGGAAGCAAGGACCCAGGCCCGCAATACGCGAGCCGGACAATGAACTACCAAGGGTTGCTCAAGTGTGGCCTTGTGAATGTCCGTCAGAGGATTTCATGGTTCGAGCAGGAATCAAGGAGGAATTTGAAGCATATGTGCGTAACGCTGATATTGAGAGCTCCGTGGCAGATAAGTGCCGTCAATACCTCTATTTAACGATTCATTTGTGAGAAGGTTTAAATTTACTTCATCACGCAATTCTCAAACTGTCATATTTGATCTTTATGATAAATCTTATACCATGGACTTAGAAGATTTGAATACTACAGGTAAACTCCCCCAGTGGGGTAATGTTAGTGAACCTCACAAATCTGAATATAAAGACTTTCTTGCTAGTATAATTGTGGGGGAATCTAGGGAAATCACGCAAGCTACCATAGGGAGCATTCATTTTCCTGCAATACATTATTTTGCTCTCTTCATAGGTAGAAGCATAAATGGTAAGGATGAGGCATGTCACATGTGTGTTCCTGATCTTAGTGTTCTCAAGAGTGCTGTATTAGGAGATAGACAATATAACTTGGGGGCCATTGTTGCATGTAGGTTGCATAATAATAGTATTGATGGAGATTTCTTTGGTGGAATTATGCAACCCATTTAGCTGATTTTCTTGAGATACCCATACATGGAGATGATATTGAGTTGCCTCCTGCTTATTTAGATTATAATGCCATGGTTCGTCATCAGTTTGTTGAGAGGAACAATCAGTTCCTCCAGTACCGACTAATCTTCGACAGACGACACACCTATCCGTCGCTCTCCCTCCTCCTGCTTTCTTTGACTTTCAGGTAAAAGGGAGATATGTTATAACCAGGGAGGAGACGACCGAGTACAAGAGGAGGGCAGAGGCAGCTCGCCTCCAAGCTGCAGCTCATTAGGCAATTGCCGCTGCATCTCAGTACGACCCCATCTATAACTTTGATCCATGGGCATAGACCAACTTAGGACAAAAGCCTAAGCTTGGGGGAGTACGTATTTCTCACCGACATTACATTCATGTTCACACACTCATGCCAATTGTCGTTGCTCATACTTTTTCATTGTATCATCGATGCTAGTTTATTTCCTTTTTAAACTTTCTTCTTATGTGTTTGAAAAACCTTAAGAAAAAACCAAAAAAATTAGTTGTAGCTTTTAGTTAGTTTACTTTCCATGCGTGTAGTAGTAGTAGTAATTAAAAGAAAACCCAAAAAAAGATTTCTCGTTCTTCTTTTGCTTGTTGGGAGATTTCCCATGTAAATAGTTTTATTTCTTTTCTTTCCTTTGGGGGTCGAGAGGAGAAGACCTTAATGAAAATGTTGAGTGGCTCTCATATGCATTACTTGTTGATATAACAAAGAGCCCATATTACCTTGTCTTCTCTCTTGAATTGAATGCTTGCAGATTCCATCTTAGTCCAATGCATGTGCACTATTATTATTATCCATACCGTTTGGTCGTGCAAGTGAAAGGCAATAATGATGATTACATGATGAACTTATTGAGATGAGAAAAGCTGGTATGAACTCAACCTCTCTTATTTTTGTAAATATGATTAGTTCATCGTTCCTGATTCAGCCTATTATGAAAGAAACATGTTCGCAATGACAATTAGAGATTGTAGTTGCTTATGCCATGCTTAATTAGCTAGGAGTTTATGATGGTTTACCTTACGTGCCAACTTGCTATTAAAATGGTTGTGATGTGGTACGATAGGGTGGTATCCTCCTTTGAACGATTCGAGTGGTTTGACTTGGCACATGTTCATGCATGTAGTTGAAATGAAATCAACATAGCCTCTACGATATTAATGTTCATGGTGAATTATATCCTACTCATGCTTGCATTCAGTGTTGATTAATTTTAGTGCATGTTCATGACTGTTGTCGCTCTCTAGCTGGTCGCTTCCCAGTCTTTTTCTAGCCTTAACTTCTACTAAGCGGGAATACCGCTTGTGCATCCAATTCCATAAACCCCAAAGTTATTCCATATGAGTCCACCATACCTACCTATATACGATATCTACCTGCCGTTCCAAGTAAATTTGTATGTGCCAAACTCTAAACCTTCAAATAAACATTCCGTTTTGTATGCTCGAATAGCTCATGTATCAACTAGGGTTGTCTGTATCCTCCATGCTAGGCGGGTTATTCTCAAGAGGAGTGGACTCCGCTCCTCACTCACAAGAAAATGGCTGGTCACCGGTATGCCCAGTCCCATGCTCAAATCAAATCAAAATTATTACAAACAAAACTCCCCCAGGATTGTTGTTAGTTGGAGGCACCCGTTGTTTCGGGCAAGCCATGGATTGATGCTTGTTGGTGGTGGGGGAGTATAAACTTAACCATTCTGCTTGGGAACCGCCTATAATGTGTGTAGCATGGAAGATATCGAGATCTCTTGGTTGTTATGTTGACAATGAAAGTATACCGCTCAAAATATCATTCATATCTATTTCAAAACCGAGCTCCGGCACCTCTACAAATCCCTGATCCCTCTGCGAAGGGCATATCCATTTACTTTTATGTTGAGTCATCATCCTCTTATTAAAAATCACCAGTTGGAGAGCACCGCTATCATTTGCATCCATTATTGTTAGTTTAAATTGAGTATGACTTGACTGAATCTCTTTTACCATGAATTACAATGTCTAGTCAGTCCTTGATCTGTAAAGGTGCTCTGCATTTATGTTTTGCGGTCTCAGAAAGGGCTAGCGAGATACCATCTTGTTATATCGTATCATGATTTTTTTGAGAAAGTGTTGTCATCTGAGATATATTATTATTGCTCGCTAGTTGATTATGCCATTGATATGAGTAAACATAAGACGTAAGTGTTATTGTGAATATGGTTAGTTCATAATCTTTGCTGAAAACTTGAATGCTGGCTTTATATATTTACAACAACAAGAGAAAATATAGTTTGTAAAAGTTTTTCTTTATCACCTTCAGTCTGTCAACTGAATTGCTTGAGGACAAGCAAAGGTTTAAGCTTGGGGGAGTTGATACGTCTCCGTCGTGCCTACTTTTCCAAACACTTTTGCCCTTGTTTTGGACTCTAACTTGCAAGATTTGAATGGAACTAACCCGGACTGACGCTGTTTTCAGCAGAATTGCCATGGTGTTATTTTTGTGCAGAAATAAAAGTTCTCGGAATGACCTGAAAATCAACGGAGATTTTTTTTGGAATATATAAAAAATACTGGAAGAAGAATCCACGTCAGGGGGCCCACACCCTGTCCACAAGAGTGGGGGCGCGCCTACCCCCTGGACATGCCCCCTGCCTCGTGGGCCCCCTGACGCTCCACTAACCTCAACTCCAACTCCATATATTCGTGTTCGGGGAGAAAAAAATCAAGGAGAAGGATTCATCGCATTTTACGATACGGAGCCGCCGCCAAGCCCTAAACTCTCTCAGGAGGGCTTATCTGGAGACCGTTCGGGACTCCGGAGAGGGGAATCCTTTGCCATCGTCATCGTCAACCTTCCACCATCAGCAATTTCATGATGCTCACCGCCATGTGTGAGTAATTCCATCGTAGGCTTGCTGGACGGTGATGGGTTGGATGAGATTTATCATGTAATGGAATTAGTTTTGTTAGGGTTTGATCCCTAGTATCCACTATGTTCTGAGGTTGATGTTGCCATGACTTTGGTATGCTTAATGCTTGTCACTAGGGCCCGAGTGCCATGATTTCAGATCTGAACCTATTATGTTTTCATGAATATATGTGAGTTCTTGATCCTATCTTGCAAGTCTATAGTCACCTATTATGTGTTATGATCCGTTAACCCCGAAGTAACAATAATCGGGACCATTACCGGTGATGACCGTAGTTTGAGGAGTCCATGTATTCACTATGTGTTAATGCTTTGGTCCGGTACTCTATTAAAAGGAGGCCTTAATATCCCTTAGTTTCCAATAGGACCCCGCTGCCACGGGAGGGTAGTACAAAAGATGTCATGCAAGTTCTTTTCCATAAGCATGTATGACTATATTTGGAATACATGCCTACATTACATTGATGAACTGGAGCTAGTTCTGTGTCACCCTATGTTATAACTGTTGCATGATCGATCGCATCCGACATAATTCTCCATCACCGATCCAATGCCTACGAGCTTTTCATATATTGTTCTTCACTTATTTACTTTTCCGTTTCTACTATTACAATCACTATAAAACCAAAAATGTTACTTTTGCTACCGTTACCACTACTATCATATTACTTTGCTACTAAACACTTTGTTGCAAATACTAAGTTTCCAGGTGTGGTTGAATTGACAACTCAGCTGCTAATACTTGAGAATATTCTTTGGCTCCCCTTGTGTCGAATCAATAAATTTGGGTTGAATACTCTACCCTCAAAAACTGTTGCGATCCCCTATACTTGTGGGTTATCACTCCCCTGTTTTATTTTGATATGCTCCTATAGAAAACTAAGTTTAAAGATGATAGTAGCAATGATGCGGACTGGGTCCATGATCTGAGGATTATCCTCGTTGCTGCAATGAAGAATTATGTCCTTGATGCACCGCTAGGTGACAGACCTATTACAGGAGCAAATGCAGACATTATGAACGTTTGACAAGCTCTTTATGATGACTACTTGATAGTTTAGTGCACCATGCTTTACAGATTAGAACCGGGACTTCAAAAATGTTTTGAACGCCATGGAGCATATGAGATGTTCCAAGAGTTGAAATTGGTATTTCAGACTCATGCCCATGTCGAGAGGTTTGAGACCTATGACAAGTACTTTTTCTACAAGATGGAGGAGAATGGCTCAACCAGTGAGCATGTACTCAGAATGTCTGGGTACTACAATTGCTTGAATCAAGTGTGAGTTAATTTTCCAGATAAGATAGTGATTAACAGAGTTCTCTAGTCACTATCACCAAGCTACTAGAACTTCGTGATGAACTATAATATGCAAGGGATGACAAAAACGATTCCCGAGCTCTACGCGATACTGAAATCAGCGAAGGTAGAAATCAAGAAAAAGCATCAAGTGTTGATGGTTGAAAAGACCACTAGTTTCAAGAAAAAGGGCAAAGGAAAAAAAGGGAACTTCAAGAAGAATGACAAGCAAGTTGCCACTCCCGTGAAGAAACCCAAAGCAAGACCCAAACCTGAAACTGAGTGCTTCTACTGCAAAGGGAATGGTCACTTGAAGCGGAACTACCCCAAATACTTGGCGGATAAGAAGGATGACAAAGTGAACAAAGGTATATTTGATATACATGTTATTGGTGTGTACTTTACTAGTGTTCATAGTAACTGTTGGGAAACGTAGCATGCTATTTCAAAAAATTCCTACGCTCACGCAAGATCTATCT
>NC_057800.1:438786466-438792287 GCF_018294505.1 Triticum aestivum | reverse complement strand
AAGCGTTTGACAACGCGGTTGATGTAGTCGAACTTCTTCTCGTTTCAACTGATCAAGTACCGAATGTACGGCACCTCCGAGTTCTGCACACGTTCAGCTCGATGACGTCCCTCAAACTCTTGATCCATGATACGTCTCCAATGTATCTACTTTTCCAAACACTTTTGCCCTTGTTTTGGACTCTAACTTGCATGATTTGAATGGAACTAACCCGGACTGACGTTGTTTTCAGCAGAATTACCATGGTGTTATTTATGTGCAGGAGCAAACGTTCTCGGAATGACCTGAAACTTCATAGAGCCACTTTTCGGAAAATAAGAAAAATACCTGCCAAAGATGAAGGCCAGAGGCCCACCGTCTTGCCACGAGGGTGGGGGGCGCGCCTGCCCCCCTAGGGCGTGCCCCCTACCTCGTGGGCCCCCTGTTGCCTCTCCGACTCCAACTCCACCTCCATATATTGAGTGTCGGGGAGAGAAAAATTAGAGAGAAGAAATCATCGCGTTTTACGATACGGAGCCGCCGCCAAGCCCTAAAACCTCTCGGGAGGGCTGATCTGGAGTCCGTTCGGGGCTCCGGAGAGGGGAATCCGTCGCCATCGTCATTGTCAACCTTCCTCCATCACCAATTTCGTGATGCTCACCGCTGTGTGTGAGTAATTCCATCGTAGGCTTATTGGACGGTGATGGGTTGATGAGATTTATCATGTAATCGAGTTAGTTTTGTTAGGGTTTGATCCCTAGTATCCACTATGTTCTGAGATTGATGTTGCTATGACTTTGCTATGCTTAATGCTTGTCACTAGGGCCCAAGTGCCATGATTTCAGATCTGAACCTATTATGTTTTGATCAATATATGAGTGTTCTTGATCCTATCTTGCAAGTCTATAGTCACCTATTATGTGTTATGATCCGTCAACCCCGAAGTGACAATAATCGGGATACTTACCGGTGATGACCGTAGTTTGAGGAGTTCATGTATTCACTATGTGTTAATGCTTTGTTCCGGTTCTCTATTAAAAGGAGGCCTTAATATCCCTTAGTTTCCATAAGGACCCCACTGCCACGGGAGGGTAGGACAAAAGATGTCATGCAAGTTCTTTTCCATGAGCACGTATGACTATATTCGGAATACATGCCTACATTACATTGATGAACTGGAGCTAGTTCTGTGTCACCCTATGTTATAACTGTTGCATGATCGATCACATCCGACATAATTCTCCATCACCGATCCAATGCCTACGAGCTTTTCATATATTGTTCTTCACTTATTTACTTTTCCGTTGCTATTGCTATCATCACTACAAAATACCAAAAACATTGCTTTTACTACTGTTACCTTTTGTTACCGTTATCACTACTATCATATTACTTTGCTACTAAACACTTTGCTGCAGATATTAAGTTTCCAGGTGTGGTTGAATTGACAACTCAGCTGCTAATACTTGAGAATATTCTTTGGCTCCCCTTGTGTCGAATCAATAAATTTGGGTTGAATACTCTACCCTCGAAAACTATTGTGATCGCCTATACTTGTGGGTTATCAAGACTATTTTCTGGCGCCGTTGCCGGGGAGCATAGCTCTATTCTTTGAGTCACTTGGGATATATATCTGCTTATCATTATGAAGAACTTGAGAGATCCAAAAACCAAGATCTATCCCTCAACTACGAGGGGAGGTAAGGAACTGCCATCTAGCTCTGCACTTGATTCACCTTCTGTTATGAGTAAGTTTGTGACACCTACACCTCCTTATGCTATTCGTTCTGATATGTCGCATGTTATTGATGATGCCACTTTTGCTATGCATGATACTTATGATGAAACTACCTCTATGCCTGATACTACTATGCCACTTAGTGATTTTCTTGATGAACAACTTGCTAGGGCTAGAGAGATTGAAAATATTGAATCAATGATACTGATGAAAGTGATGATGAAGAATCACTTGTTATTCCTAAGGGTTATGTCTTTGATCAAGAAGCTTCTTTAGCTATTTTAGCATGCCAAAATAGAATTAAACTCAAAATATTATTAGCTAAATGGAGTAAGCAATCTTTAAATGCTAGAATGAAACCTGACCCTGCTTTTGCTACTTCACCTATCTTTGTTACTGATAAGGATTATGAATTCTCTGTTTATCCTGATATAATTACTTTGGTTGAATCCGATCCTTTTCATGGTTATGAATCTGAAACTGTTGTGGCACATCTTACTAAATTAAATGATATAGCTACCCTGTTTACTAAAGATGAGAGAACTCGTTACTTTTACATCCTTAAAATATTTCCGTTCTCTTTAAAGGGTGATGCTAAGATATGGTTTAATTCTCTTGATCCTGGTTGTGTGCGTAGTCCCCAAGATATGATTTATTACTTCTCTGCTAAATATTTCCCTGCTCATAAGAAACAAGCTGCTTTAAGGGATATATACAATTTTGTGCAAATTGAAGAAGAGAGTCTCCCATAAGCTTGGGGAAGCTTCTCCAATTACTTAATGCTTTGTCTGATCATCCTCTTAAGAAAAATGAAATACTTGATATCTTTTATAATGGACTAACCGATGCCTCCAGAGATTACCTGGATAGTTGTGTTGGTTCTGTTTTCAGGGAAAGAACACCGGATGAAGCTGAAATTCTATTGAATAATATGTTGGCAAATGAAAATAATTGGACACCTCCGGAACCAATTCCTGAGCCTATTCCTAAACCAACTCCAAAGAAGAGGGGTATTCTATTTCTCAGTCCTGAAGATATGCAAGAGGCAAAGAAATCTATGAAAGAGAAAGGTACTAAAGCTGAAGATGTGAAGAATTTACCTCCTATTGAAGAAATACATGGTCTTAATTTACCGCCTGTTGAAGAAACATATAATCTTAATTCATTACCTATTGAAGAAACTCATGGTCTTGATAACCCGACACAGGTAGTAAAGGTAAATTCTCTCTATAGATATGATAAAGCTGAAATCCCATTTACTAAATTTGCTAGCCCGTGCTTCGATGAGTTCGATAAATTTATGGCTAAGCAAGAAGATTTTAATGCTTATTTTGGTAGACAATTGAAATACAATTCAAATATGCTTGAACACTTGGGTGATTATATGGCTCATGTTAAAGGTGAACTTAAACTTATTAGTAAACATGCTTCTATGGTTACCACTCAAGTAGAACAAGTACTTAAAGCTCAAAATGATTTGCTCAATGAATTGAATAGTGAAGATAATGATTATACTGCTAGAGTGGCTACTAGAACTGGTAGAATGACTCAGGAACCTTTGTATCCTAAAGGCCATCCTAAGAGAATTGAGCAAGATTCTCAGAGAAATAATATAGATGCACATAGTCCTTCTAAAAGGAAGAAAAAGAAAAATGATAGGACTTTGCATGCTTCTAGTGATCCTATTGTTGAAACATCTGAGAATCCAAATGATATTTCTATTTCTGATGCTGAAACTCAATCTGGTAATGAACCTGAAACTAGTGAGTAATGTTAATGATAATGTTCATAATGATGCTCAACCTAGTAATGATAATGATATAGAAATTGAACCTGCTGTTGATCTTGATAACCCACAATCAAAGAATCAACGTTATGATAAGAAAGATTTTGTTGCTAGGAAACACGATAAAGAAAGAGAGCCTTGGGTTCAAAAACCCATGCCTTTTCCTCCCAAACCATCCAAGAAAAAGGATGATGAGGATTTTGAGTGCTTTGCTGAAATGATTAGACCTATCTTTTTGCGTATGCGATTAACTGATATGCTTAAAACCAATCCTTATGCTAAGTACATGAAATATATTATTACAAATAAAAGAAAGATACCGGAAGCTGAAATTTCCACCATGCTTGCTAATTATACTTTTAAGGGTGGAATACCAAAGAAACTTGTAGATCCAAGAGTACCCACTATACCATGCTCCATTAAAAGAAACTATGTTAAAACTGCTTTATGTGATCTTGGAGCCGGTGTTAGTGTTATGCCTCTCTCTTTATATCGTAGACTTGATTTGAATAAGTTGACACCTACTGAAATATCTTTGCAAATGGCTGATAAATCAACTGCTATACCTATCGGTATTTGTGAGGATGTGCATGTTGTAGTTGCAAACGTTACTATTTTAACGGACTTCGTTATTCTTGATATTCCTGAGGACGATAGTATGTATATTATTCTTGGAAGACCCTTTTTGAATACTGTACGGGCTGTTATTGATTGCACCAAAGGCAATGTCACTTTTCATGTTAATGGTAATGAGCATACGGTACACTTTCCGAGGAAACAACCTCAAGTTCATAGTATCAACTCTATTGGAAAAATTCCATCGATTATATTTGGAGGTTTTGAATGTCCTCTTCCTACTGTCAAGAAGAAATATGATATTCTTATTATTGGGGATGTGCATATCCCCGTTGAGGTAACATAGTGTTATTCGAAATTTCTCCGGTTCCATGTTATTCGGAATGAGTTCGTTAACAAGACTTGATCAACCTTGTTATTGGATTCCTTTTGATGATCATGAGATGGATGAAACTAGAAGGCACAACCTTCTGTACCCCACTTTTACTTTCTGTTATTTATATTAAATTAAATAAAAACAAATATTTTTCTGTCTGTTATCTGATTATCCGTGCAATATAAAATACCTCGAAAATAAAAGTTCTCCAAATGTCCTGAAATTTAAATATGATTTTTTCTAGAATATTTGAGGATTTATGGAACTGAGAACACACCAGGGGGGTCAACCACCTTCCCAAGAGGGTGGAGGGCGTGCCCACCCCTCTAGGGCGCGCCCCCTGCCTCGTGGGCCCATGGTGGCCCCCCTCCACTTATTCCTGCACCCACACACTTCATCTTCCTCCCACAAACATGAATATCCAGCTCAAGCACGAGTTCTAGCTCATCTTGCTGCCATTTTCGATCTCCTTGCTCAAAGCACCTCTCACAAAACTGCTTGGGGAGATTGTTCCTTGGTATGTGACTCCTCCATTTGGTCCAATTAGTTTTTGTTCTAGTGCTTTATTCATTGCAAATTTGGTTTGCTTAGGTGACCCTGTTCTTGAGCTTGCATGTCAAATTTATATTGTTCCAAGTAGTTTTGATGCATGATATAGGCCCTAGGCACTTGCAGGAGTAGTTGCTACCAATATTATTGAGTTTGGTTTACCTTTATTTTGAAGTTACTAAAAATTTCAGAATTTTTCAGAAAATGATGAGACTTTTGAGGGGCTCATCGAGCCAAAGCTCGAAGGAAAAGACACCAAAGCCTAAGTATAATCTGCCTCGCACCGTGGATGTGACGCCCGGATAATTAAGCTACAGTAATTCTCTGCTAATGATGCCACGTCACTTCGATTACTATCGCTAATCTCGCGTTAGTTCAAAAATCAAATTCAAAAAAAATCAAACAATTAAAGTTTGCAAAAGTCAAAACTAAAATGTTCTTAATATGAAAAGTAATTCATAAGACATATTGGTGGAGAAACCAACTCTTTACAAAATGTTTAAATGCACTACCCTAATTAAATCATTAGCTAAAACCATTAATTAAATGCCTTTTGTGTTTTCAAAATTAATAAACTAAATTATTTTAGGTTGAAACCTTTTTTTGGTTGAGACATATTTGGTAACATCAAATTAGGTGCCATTTTGGTATTTTGCTAAATCAAAAATAAAGGGAACTAAGCTAAAACAGAAAGGAAATAAAATAAACAAAAGAAAAGAAAATACAAAACCAGAAAAACAAAACTAGCAAAAAAAGGAAACGGAGAAAGAGAATCCCCCCACTGGACCCCTTGGCCCAACTGGGCCATGGCCCAGCC